>NW_016827312.1:839792-900040 GCF_001698545.2 Rhinopithecus bieti
TTTTTTTTGGAGGCAGAATTTTGCTCTGTCACCCAGGCTGTAGTACAGCAGCATGATCATCTCGGCTCACTACAACCTCTGCCTCCTGGGTTCAAGCAATTCTCCTGCCTCAGCCTCCTGAGTAGCTGGGATTACAGGTGCACACCACCATACCAGCTAATTTTTGTATTTTTAGTAGAGATGGGGTTTCACCATGTTGGTCAGGCTGGCCTCGAACTCCCGACCTTGTGATCTGCCCACCTCAGCCTCCCAAAATGCTGAGATTACAGGCGTGAGCCACTGTGTCCAGCTCATTCCCTTCCATTTCCTATAAATCAGTTCCTAAACTTACATTAAAAAAAAATTTAATCACCCTTTCAACTCTGCTCACATAATATTTCATTCATACTTCTTTTATAGAACTTTTCATAATAATCTATTTTGAATTACCTGTCTTTTTACATGATGATAGAATCCTTTAGAGAAGAGATGAAATCTTATTAATCTTTGTAACCTTCACAATACTAAATATATTCCACATAGTCAATTCTTCACAATGTTTGTTGAATTAAACTGATTAGTCTTCTATTACATTAAACAAATATTTATTAGAGCGTTGGTTAAGTGTAACTCTTTGGGCAGTGGGAGGCAAACAAAATGAATGACATTCTCTGCATACTTGAGTATTGTTGGGTTCTTAGAACACATATAAAAAATAGAGAACAAGACAAAATTTGATTTTTAAATAAAACTATAAAATAAAATTAAGCAATATGCTAAATAAATCCCCGATTGAAGAGATGGCATACAAATCAAACAGTAAATAAATGTTTGAAGGAAAAAAAATAGCAAGTTTGATTTCAACAGAGAAGGAAGTGGTGTTGGGGATTAGGAAGGGGTAGTCCTGGGAAACATTTTATTGGAGTCCAGGAAAATAGTGTAGTATTTGAATAGTGAAACATAAGGCTGGAAAGATAGCTGGAATCAAATTATGGAGGCTTTGGACAATAAGATAAAGAGTTTTTCCTTTATCTAGCATGCAAGTGGCATTATAAACCAAAAAAACACACTGAATGAAATTAACCTTTAGGGAAACTAATTTGATATCAGTATGTAGTATCTTTGGTACAGTCAAGAGCCAACCCACTCCAACAACCTGGGGTTCTTATCCCTCAAAGAGGAAGTGACAGGATTTTTAAAAACGACAACCGCAAATAATAGAGTAGAAACTCATTTTTATTTCATACATTAAGAGACATTCACTGTTACTGACTGAAATCATAAGGAGAGTTTTGAATTATAAAAATCAAATGCTGATAAAGACAGTGACTAAAATCGAAAACAGCAAAGAAATAATGGGATCTGAAACAGAAAGGAAAATAGAAAGCCTGCCTCACCTTTTATAAAAGAAGCCACATTGTACTTCTCAGAAGGTGGATCCTAATTTCATGAATGAAATGCTAATGACAAGAAATCCTAAATGACATAAAAGAGACAGTCAAATAGTAAAAGATCTATCTACAAAACAGTTTAAGTTGTAATCTATAATGACTCCAAGGAGCTACTAAATCTTACTGTTGTGTTGTTTATTTCTGTAAATGTCAAAACGTTTTGCATTAAGTGCATTTTTTCATATTATAATATTTGTGATGTGGTTAACTATGGGTAATATTCCAGCTAGGAGCAGGCTGTGAGGTAATTTATCAAACTAAATACCTAAACTCAATATTAGTGTTATCATGATTCTGGACTTCATTAATAAAGCCTATTTTTGGGGAATTGGGATCCCAGTCTAACAACTCCTCTAGTGCTCTGCCCACCCCCCACAAAAAGGTGTCTTTAGTCTGGCATTACATTTTCACTTGGATGGGCTTCAGGAGGATCTATTCATACCTTCACATTACATGCATAGATGTGCGTTTTTCTAGGAAGAGTGTGTCATATGTTAGATATGTCTGGCAGAAGAATAGTTAAGAATTCTTGACATAGAAGTAAGCTGGGAGATAGAGACATCTCACAGCCAACTCCAGTGTTAGATTACTTTAGGAAAAAATGATTTCCCTTGTATTCTTGCATTGCTTTTGAACTTCATTCCCGAACAGACTTGTTTTTCTGAAAAATAAAATACCCTGGGCTGGGCATGGTGGTTCATACCTGTAAATCCCAGCACTTTTTGAGGCTGAGGCAGGAGGATTTATTTAGACCAGGAATTTGAGGCCAGCCTGGGTCACATGGCGAGACCTCATGTCTACTAAAAGTAAATAAAATTAGCTGGGGATGGATTGTGGCAGGCGCCTGTGGTCCCAGCTACTTGGGAGGCTGAGATGGGAGGATGGCTTGAATTCAGGAGGTTGAAGCTGTAGTGAACTGTAATTGTGCCACTCTACTCCAGCCTGGGTGACAGAGGAGATTCTATCAAAGAGTGGGACATTGCTGTAAAGATACCTGAAAATGTGGAAGTGACTTTAGAACTGGGTAACAGGCAGAGGTTCGAACAGTGTGGAGGGCTCAGAAGAAGATAGGAAGATGAGGGGAAGTTTGGAACCTCCTAGAGATTTGTTGAATGGTTTTGACCAAAATGCTGATAGTGATATGAACAGTAAAGTCCAGGCTGAGGAATTCTCAGATGAAAATGAGGAACTTATTGGGAACTGGAGCAAAGATTACTTTTGTTATGTGTTAGCAGAGAACATGGTGGCATTGTGCCCCTGCTATAGGGATCTGTGAAACTTTGAACTTGACAGTGATGATTTAGGGAATCTGGTAGAAGAAATTTCTAAGCAGCAAAACATTCAAGATGCTGTTTCTAACAACATATGCTCATATGTGTGAGCAAAGAAATAACCTGAAACTGGAAGTTATATTTAAAAGAGAAGCAGAGTGTAAAAGTTTGGAAAATTTGCAGCCTGGCCATGTGGTAGAAAAGAAAAGCCCATTTTCAGGAGAGGAAGTCAAGCAGGCTGTAGAAATCTGCATAACTAAAAGGAAGGCAAGTGCTAATTGCCAAAACAATGGGGAGAAGACCCAGAAGGCATCTCAGAGAATTTTGAGGTAGCCACTGCCATCACAGACCCAGAGGCCTAGGAGGGAAGAATGGTTTTATGGGCCAAGCCTAAGGCCCCACTACCTACCCTATGCAGGTTCAGGACACCACTCTGCATCCGGCTGCTCCAGTTCCAGCCATGGCTCAAAGGGGCTCAGGTACAGTTGGGCCACTGCTTCAGAGGGTGCAAGCCATAAACCTTGGCAGCTTCTACATGGTGTTAAGCCTGTGGGTACACAGTGCAAGAGTTAAGGCTTGGGAGCTTCTGCCTACATTTCAGAGGATGTATAAAAAAGCCTGGGTGTTCAGACAGAAGCCTGCTGCAGGGATGGAGCCCTTATGAAGAACGTCTACTAGGGTGTGTGGAGGGAAAATGAGTGGTTGGAGCTGTGAGAAGAGGGCCACCACAGCCTCGAGACCCCAGAATGTTAGATCCACTGGCAGCTTGCACCCTGTGCCCAGAAAAGCCACAGGTGCTCAACACTAGCCTTTGAGAGCAGCCATGGGGGCTGAACCCTGCAAAGCCACAGGGGCAGAGCTGCCCAAGACCTTGGAAGCCCACCCCTTGCATCTGTGTGCCCTGAATATGGGATGTGGAGTCAAAGGAAATTACTCTGAACCTTTAAAATTTAATGACTGCCCTGCTGAGTTGTGGACTTGCATGAGGCCTGTAGCCCCCTTTGTTTGGTCAATTTCTCCCTTTTGGAATGAGATTACTTACCCAATGCCTATACCCCCATTGTATCTTGGGAGTAACTAACTTGCTTTTTATTTTACTGTCTCATCAGCAGAAGTGACTAACCTTGTCTCAGATGAAACTCTGGACTTTTGAGTTAATGCCGAAATGAGTTATGACTTTGGGGGAAGTTGGGACAGCATGATTGAATTTTACAAAATGAAAAGGACATGAGATTTGGGAGCAGCCAAAGTGGAAGGATATGGTTTGGATCTGTGTCTCCACCCAAATCTCATGTGAAATTGTAATCCCCAGTGTTGGAGGTGGAACCTGGTGGGAGCTGATTAGATCATGGTGGTGCATCCTTCATGAACGGTTTAGCACCATCCCTTTGGTGCTATTCTCATGATGGAGTTCTCATGAAATCTGGTTGTTTAAAAGTGTGTGGCACCTCCCTATCTTTCCTTCCTCCTGCTCTGGCCATGTGAAGTGTGGCCTCCTTTTCACCTTTCACCATTATTGTAAGTTTGCTGAAGCCTCCTCAGAAGCCAAGCAGATGTCAGCATCATGTTTCCTGTATAGCCTGTGGAGCTGTGAGTCGATCAAACCTATTTTTCTTTATAAATTACCCAGTCTCAGGTATTTCTTTATAGCAATGCAAGAATGAACTAATAAAGCCTAACACAGAAAATTGATACTGAGGAGTGGGGAATTGTTACAAACATACCTAAAAATATGGAAGCATCTTTGAGACTGGGTAATAAATGGTGGTTGGCAGAGTTTGGAGAGCTCAGAGAAGACAGGAACATGATGGGAAGTTTGGAACTTCTTAGAGACTGGTTAAATGGTTTTGACCAAAATGCTGATGTTGATATGGACAGTAAAGTCCAGGATGACAAGGTCTCAGATGAAAATGAGGGACTTACTGGGAACTGTAGCAAAGGTCAGCCATGTTACATCTTAGCAAAAAGTTTTGCTGCATTCTACTCATGCCTCGGGATCTGTAGAAGTTTGAACTTAAGAATGATGACTTAGGGTATCCAGTGGAAGAAATTTCCAAACAGAAAAGCATTCAAGATATGGCCTGGCTACTTCTAACAACATATGCTCAGATGCAGGAGCAAAGAAATGCCTAAAAGCTTGAATTGATATTTAAAGGGGAAGCAGAGTGTAAAAGTTTGGAAAATTTGCTGGCTGGCCATGTGGCAGAGTAAAACAAAAAGCATTATCAGGAGAGGAAATCGAGCAAGCTTTGGAGCAACCAGTTGCTAGAGATTTGCATGACTAAAAGAAGCCAAGTGTTAACAGACAAGACAATGGGAAAAAGGCCTTGAAGGTATTTCAGAGCTCTTCTAGGCAGCCCCTCCCATCACAGTCTCAGAGGCTTAGGAGGACTGAATGGTTTTGTGGGCTGGGCCTGGGGTACTACCACCCTGCACCACCCCAGCAGGCTGCTTCTTGCATCCAGGCCCCTCCAGAAGCCTTGGTTCAAAGGGTCCCAAGTATAGCATGGACCACAGCTCTGGAAGGTGCAAGCTGTCAGCCTTCACAGTTTTCACATGGTGTTAATAGAAACTCAGAATACAAGAGTGAAGGAGCATTGGCAGCCTCCACTTAGATTTCAGAGGGTGTAAAAAAACAAACAAAAACAAAAACAAAAAAACAAAAACAAAAAAAACCCTGGGTTTCCAGGAAGAAGCCTGTTGCAGGGGCATAGCCTCCATAGAAGTACTCTACAAGGGTGGTGCCAAGGGGAAAGATGGGGTTGCAGCCCCCACACAGAGTCCCCAGTGGGGCACTGGCTAGTGGAGCTATGGGAGGTGGGCTGTCATCTTCCAGACCCTAGAATAATACATCCACCAGCAGCTTGCATACTGAGCCTAGAAAAGCCAAGGGTTAGAGCTGCTCAAGGCATTGGGAGCCCACTTCTTGCACCACTGTGCACTGGATGTGAGACATGGAGTCATAGAAGGCAATTTTGGACCTTTAAGATTTAATGATTGCTCTGCTGGGTTTCAGACTTGTGTGGAGCCTGTAGCTCCTTTCTTTTGGCCAATTTCTTCCTTTTAGAATGGTAATGTTTACTCAAGGCCCATATCGCCATTGTATCTCGAAAGTAAAGTAGTCAATTTTTTTTTTTTTTTTTTTTTTTTTTTTTACAGATTCACAGGTGGAAGGAACATGCCTTGAGTCTCAGATGAGACTTTGGACTTTAGACTTTTGAGTTAATGCTGGGATGAGTTAAGACTCTGGGGGACTATTGAGAAGGAATGATTGTATTTTAAAATGTCATAAAGACACAAGGTTTGGGGCCCCAGGCAGAATGATATAGTTTGGATGTTATCCTTTCTAAATCTCATATTGGATTATAATCACCAGTGTTGGAGGTAGAGCCTTTTGGAAAGTGATTGGATCACTGGGGCAGATTTCTCATTATTAGCTCAGCACCATCCACTTGGTTCTGTGCTTGCAGTACTGAGTGAGTTCTCATGAGATCTCGATGTTTAAAAGAGTGTGGCATCTTTCCCCTTACTCTCTTGTTCCTTCTCTTGCCCTGTGATGTGCCTGTTCCTGCTTCACCTTCTGCCATAAGTAAAAACTCCCTAAGCCTCCCCAGAAGCCAAGGAGATGCCAGTGCCTTGTACAACGTGCAACACTGTTAGCCAAATAAACCTATTTTCTTTATAAATTACCCAATCTCAGATATTCCTTTAAGCCAATGCAAAAACACTCTAGCACAAGGGAGACAATATAGAACCAGTTGAAAGAACAAATTGAAGTATATGATCTAAGATCTTGAATCAGTCTCTTAGTTCTGAGTTCTGAGAATAATTTTCTTAAACAGTTGTGTCTCATTTTAGATGATGATGTTATAGGTAGGTTTCTATTAAAGTAAGGCCTCTATATTGTCTAGGCAAACAAGTATTAAGTTCAGAGACATTTTTATAAATGCAAAAGATAAAGATAGGTGTCTGAGTGGTTTATAAGCTAGTTTTTTTTTGTTTTGTTTTGTTTTTTTAATCTGAAGCATTTTTAGTTAAAGTTGCAATCTGGCAGAGTTATTTAAATTGTAGTTTGAATCAGGTGTGTCAGTGAAACTCTTTAGTAGTCCATATTTTATAGGCATGAAGGCCATCTGTCTATATAGGTTACTAGAGTGATTTCTCCCAAAGTTCATATCAAGTTGTCCAGCTTTAGTTTGTAGGGCTTTAACCAAAACACATTTTTAAATTTCTAGTGATTTTAGGTCAGAAAGGTGGAAGAAAAATTAGAAATGTAGGTCTGGAGAGTCACAACCAAATATAAGAAAGAACTAAAAATCTAGAATTTAGACCAGACTGTAGGTAAATAATAAAAACTTAGAAATGACAGACAGGGCTAGAAGCTAATAACAGATGTATGATAGTTTTATTTATTTATTTATTTATTTATTTATTTATTTATTTACTTATTTATTTATTTTGAGATGGAGTTTCGCTCTTGTCACCCAGGCTGGAGTACAATGGCACGATCTTGGCTCACTGCAACCTCCACCTCCATGATTCAAGTGATTCTCTTGCCTCAGCCTCTCCAGTAGCTGGGATTATAGGCATCCACCACCACACCCAGCTAATTTTTGTATTTTTAGTAGAGACACAGTTTCACCATGTTTTCCAGGCTGGTCTCAAACTCCTGACCTCAGGTGATCCACTCACCTTGGCCTTGTAGTTTTATTTTGAAATATAATTTTTCTCACTCTAGTTTCCCATTTCTACAAAAGATAAACCATAGTAGAACCAATTTATTTGTAAAATAAATTTTAGTCTTATTACACTTGCCTTGATTATTTGCATAAAGTGTAGTAAGGATAATATTTGGCCAAATTGGCTCTTTGTACATTGGCTTTACTGAAACTTTCATAAAGAATCTCAGATTAGGCCGGGCGCGGTGGCTCAAACCTGTAATCCCAGCACTTTGGGAGGCCGAGACGGGCGGATCACGAGGTCAGGAGATCGAGACCATCCTGGCTAACACGGTGAAACCCCGTCTCTACTAAAAAAATACAAAAAATTAGCCGGGCGAGATGGCAGGCACCTGTAGTCCCAGCTACTCGGGAGGCTGTCGGGAGGCTGAGGCCGAGAGAAGGCGTAAACCGGGAGGCGGAGCTTGCAGTGAGCTGAGATCCGGCATGGCACTCCAGCCCCTGGGCAACAGAGGAGACTAGGCCGTCTCAAAAAAAAAAAAAAAAAAAAAAAAAAAAGAATCTCAGATTAGACTTTAAAAGCCCTTCAAGGTTATGAAGCCTAAGCCAAAGAATTTACCAATCAGACTATGCATATAATACCTGTATCAATTGAATGATTCCTCCTTCTTCCGGTCCGAAATAGCTTGGGTTTTCTGGGGCCTGTCAGAAAACTTCCTTATTCAGCCAAGGAATAAGAACTCTATAAAGAAACTGGTGTACACCAAGCTACCCGCCCAGTATTTTTCTAAGTATATTGGCTTTGTAAAGTCAACCTGCAATCCTAAAAAGCAATTCTAATCATATCTAAAAATATGACCTTCCCAGTCAAAGCCTCAGTAAAATAACTAGTGTATTCAATGTGCCGCTGTTACAAAATAAAAACAAATTCTTACTGAATTTTTTTTGCGCCCAACTAACTATATTCCACCAAATAAGAGTAGCTCCATCGAATAGTCTCTGAATTCTAGAAAAATCAGATAAAAGTTAAATATTTTAACATTCTCATAAAAGTATACCTTTATTTACCCAGTTGCTGTAAGGTTATAAATAGCTTAAGAGAAAAAAAGTTTTCTTGCCCCTGGAAAACAAAACAAAAAGAATCAGTGTTTTAAATAAAAGGAACATCAAAATTATTTTAGTCTATCATCAGTTCATTTTCATGTTCTCTATTATTGTTCTGCTTGATGTTGAGTTAGCAATCTTCATGAACCTTTCAATCAGTATTTTTTAAATTCAAGTTTTTAAGTAGTCCAATGGTATGATTTCCAATGTTATCAGAAACCTGTAAACAAAAATATTTGTCAGGGTTCTTTCCATAAATTCCCTTGAAGAAAAAGTAAATAGTAAACTGTATCTATTTATAAACCACTTTTCTTAGAATAATCAAAGTAAGATAATAATTTCCTGTGGATTACAAAAGACCTAGTATAGCCATGGTTAAAGATACAATTGGCAAATAAATTTGATTACTTTTTCTGTGATCTACAGTAATTTAACATAGTAATCATGGTTATGACTGATAATATATAGCAAGACATATCAGACTTTTAGATATCTTATATAATTTTAGAGCACATATTAATAACACCCACTCAAAAACAAGTTAAACATCTTTTCTTGTTTGACAATGTCTCTCATATGCAACAAGTAAACCTAATATGTCTCTCTTGGACTTCCAGGGTATATTACTCCATTCTCACACTGCTATAAAGAAATACTAGAGACTGGGCAATTTGTAAAGGAAAAGGTTTTAATTGACTTACAGTTCCACATTGCTGGGCAGACCTCAGGAAATTTATAATCATGGCAGAAGGGAAAGGAGAAGGAGGAACCTTCTTCACAGTGTGGCAGGATGGAGTGAGTGCAAGCAGGGGAAATGCCAGATCCTTATAAAACCATCAGATCTCATGAGACTCACTCCTTCCCACAACAACAGCATGCAGGAAGCTGCCCACAGGATCCAATTACCTCCACCCTGACCGGACCTTGAAACATGTGGATTATGGGGATTAAAATTCAAGGTGAGATTTAGGTGGAGACACAGAGCCAAACCATATCATGGGGTCACTTTTTGAAATGTTCAAAAGTTGGCTCAAGGTCAAAAAGACAATATAGAATTTGAAATTTGAGTTTGAGAAACTTGTCAAATATAAAAGTTTAATAAACTTGATGAAAATAGGATCGCAGGTCACCGTAAAATAAGTCATTTATTGAGCTAAAGTGAAATTAAAAATTTTCAAAAAGAAAAGACAAAATAAAACAAAAAAAAACCACTTTACTCATTGATAGGGAGGTATATTAGTCCATTCTCATGCTGCTAATAAAGACATACTCAATACTGGCTAATTTATAAAGGAAAAAGGTTTAACTGACTCACAGTTCAGCATGGCTGGGGAGGCTTCTGGAAACTTACAATCATGGTGGAAAGGGAAGCAAACATGTCCTTTTTCACACAGCTGCAGGAAGGAGAAGTGCCGAGCAAAGGGGAGAAAAGACCCTTATAAAACCATCAGCTCTCATGAGAACTCATTTACTATCACTAGAATAGCATGGGGGTAACCCACCTCATGATTCGATTACTTACCACTGGTTCCCTCCCACGATATGTGGAGATTATGGGAACTACAAGTCAAGACGAGATTTGGGTGGGGACACAGAGAAACCATATCAGGAGGAGACTCAGTTTTCCAAACAACCAATCAAAAGAACAAAGACAACATGAGGCAAACTTTCCCCACTTATTGCCATTTTTGTCTTTATAATCAAAAGGCTTCCAAAAGTAATTACTATTTTTATTACTATTACATGACAATCTTATTTAAAAGAGAAAGCCAAATTTTACCTTTTCACCAGTACATTATTAATACTAAAGCTAATTTTAACAAAACCTTATAAACAGATGTATCCTATCTGAATCATCTTGGAATCTGCATGATTTTATACACATTTTATAATTTTACAAATTTTAATTCTTTTTCTTTTATCAGTTTATACACATATTCAGTTTTATCTATCGCTTTTATTTATTTGATTTAAAACAACCTTTAAATAACCTCTAAATGAAAGAAAATTACTTTTAAAGAAAATCACATTTTATATCTTTTATAACTTTTCTTATCAAAAATATCTTACATCTTTGTGTATTTTGTATACAGAATTGTTTTCTCTATATCTAGTAATTTTAATTACATATAGTAACTTCAATGTTAACTCTTAGTAAGGCTAATTTTATTGAAAACCAAAGAAGTAATTTTAATTTTTTATTTATTTTTTATTTTTATTTTATTTTATCTTTTTTGAGACAGAGTATTGCTCTTGTTGCCCAGCCTGGAGTGCAATGGTGCAATCTCAGCTCGCTGCAACCTCTGCCTCCTGGGTTCGAACAATTTTCCGCCTCAGCCTCCCGAGTAGCTGGGATTACAGCCATGTTCCACCACACCCAGCTATTTTGTATTTCTAGTAGAGTCAGGGTTCCTGCATGTTGGTCAGGTTGGTCTCGAGCTTCCAACCTCAGGTGATCCACCTGCCTTGGCCTCCCAAAGTGCTGGGATTGCAAGTGTGAACAACTGTGCCTGGCTAGTAATTTTGATGTTTAAGTATCAAGTGCAGAGCTTAGGACAGAGGACAGAGCTCTAAAGACAATGCCTGGAGGATCCAATCCCTCTGAAAGTGGTCAGAAGGCACAGCTGGATCAGGAAATACAGGACCATATTAGAGTTGGCTATGCCCTGCAGCTAGTGACCCAGGCACTGTAGACACACATATATTTCCAAGTCTAACTATAGTCTCCTGTCTATACCCCAGAATCTAAAGACTTAAAACCAAAGACATAAGCTTATAGACAAATTAAGCAAGTATCAAAAATATCTCATAAACAATAGTTTTATGATGTTAAAAATCTAGCAGAGACAGAATAAATTAGTCTGACCAGTAGGCTCAGGCAAAAGTGTGTAAATTTTAAAACATTTTAATCTAAATAATTTAAAACTAGCTTTATATATGAAAGATTACTAAAGTTACATGAACTTACAAAACATTTGGGTTTATTTACTTAATTTATGAGTACTGATTTATCTATGTCAATGTGGTACTATATATAGAAAGACAAATATATAAAGACAGACACGTAAACATGTATACATAGAAATAAAGACAGACAAATGTAAAAATGTTAGTGCTTCAATTTTAAATTTTTATCCATGAAACAAGTGAAACAGAGTAGGTTAAAAGGACAGTGGATTTAAACTGTACCTTTATAAATGGAACTGGTTAAAGTTGATCTGTCCTACAGGAATGAAGTCCTTACCAAGTACTGGAGAAAAAAGAGTGGTAAATTTATATCTCAAAGCACACAGAGAGAATTTAAGTTGTTTTTAAGAGGGAATTTGGGTGTGTTAGAGACAATTAAAAATGGATATCAAGGTAACAAAATCATAGGAATTTACTACACTATTTTACAAATAAATATAGATTAACCTAGAGAAAGTTTAGAAACCTTTTCAAAATAACCAGTTGAGTGGCAGGAAAGTCATATTTTGGAGACCAATCTAGTTATATAGGTGGATTTTAAGATTAGCTTCCATTTACTGACTGAATCACTAAGCTCATGAAGTCCATTAACAAATAAGACCAACAAAGCATTTGCAGTTTTTAGGGTCTAACACTTATATATGTGAAAAGCAGGTACAGCTGGAAAGCAGAACATCCAGATCTCCAGAAATCAAGAATCTCATGTTTACACTGAATCCTGGGTCCCCACAAAAAGAAAACACCACAGCACTGGACTGTGTAATGCTTCCATAGTGCACCTCAACTAGAAGGACAACTTCATGCCAGTCAGCACACTCTAATCAGCTCGTCCCTCATGGGAGTCTTATAGCTTGGTGGCAAGTGTTTCAACAGTCTTCAAGTGTACAAACCTCACTTTTCTCATCTAAATGTACAAAGAAATGAGTAGTCAGCTACAGTAATAACCACTCACTGCAGCCACTATCAGTCCACTCCAAAACTGCAGCTTTGCCAGGGACTTGCCAGCCACCACATGCCCAAAATTCAAGTGCTCTCACAATACATATTAGCCCCTGCTATGCTCAAAAGTGAAAGAGATGCTCAATGTGAGAGACAGCACAGTTTTCAGACCTGAGAGAGACCTGCCTATAATGCTTGGAACTGCATGAAGAAGATAAAAGACCCTGAAAAGGGGATGTGTGGTGGCTTTTACTGTGTTCTTCAAGGATCTCAGGGTCACTAAATGTAACATAGATTTATGTAATATAAATGGTGGCAAAAAAAGGAGGAGTAGAAATAAATGAGAGAACAAGTCTTAGAGGAGCCAATGTGAGAAGATATTAAGCTTTCCAGAAGGCCAATGAAGCTTTACATTTTTTCTCAGTAAAAATTACATCAACAAGAAAAGAAATAAACAAGGATCAAACATAATTGAAAAGGGGTTTAGTTGACTGAAAAAAAAAGTTCCCGGGGAAGAAACATAATCCAAAAGAGAAAGAGAAAGGCATATCTAGCTAGCTGGCTATCTCCTGAATATCAGCTTTTGATTGTTTGTTTGTTTGTTTTTTCTGAGATGGAGTTTCATTCTTGTTGCCTAGGCTGGAGTGCAATGGTGTGGTCCCGGCTCACTGCAACTTCCACCTCCCGGGTTCAAGCAGTTGCCCTACCTCAGCCTTCTGAGTAGCTGGGATTACAGGCCTATGCTATCATGCCCAGCTAATTTTTTTGTATTTTTGGTAGAGACGGGTTTTCACCATGTTGGCCAGGCTCGTCTCAAACTCCTGACCTCAGGGAATCTGCCCGCCAGGGCCTCCCAAATGCTGGGATTACAGATGTGAGCCACCACACCCGGCTGAATGTCAGCATTCAGTTATGCTGACTGACCACAGAGCTCTTTTTTTTTTTTTTTTTTTTTTTTTTTTTGAGGCGGAGTCTCGCTCTGTGGCCCGGACTGGAGTGCAGTGGCCGGATCTCAGCTCACTGCAAGCTCCGCCTCACGGGTTTATGCCATTCTCCTGCCTCAGCCTCCCGAGTAGCTGGGACTACAGGCGCCAGCCACCTCGCCCGGCTAGTTTTTGTATTTTTAGTAGAGACGGGGTTTCACTGTGTTAGCCAGGATGGTCTCGATCTCCTGACCTCGTGATCCGCCCGTCTCGGCCTCCCAAAGTGCTGGGATTACAGGCTTGAGCCACCGCGCCCGGCCCACAGAGCTCTTAAAAAATATTTTCAAATATCTTATCAGATTTTAGCCAGGAAAAACAGCCAATATTACTAGCTTTTGAACCTTTTTCTTTTAAACCATAGATGACTTTCCAAGTGACTCACCAAAACCAATAAGTCTTAACCAAAGTTTTAAATTAACCAAGAACCACACGGCATCTCCAAAGAGGTGCAGAACGATCCTCACAAGAGGCAGAACCACCCCAAAGACAGCTAAACAACCAAGGATATGTGAGGTGTGTCCAAGGCGGTGCAATGCCATTCTCAAAAGACCCAGACCCACCTCCAAAGACAGCTCAAATAAAGAAACTTTTTGCTGGTCACAAAGTGGGTACAAACCGCATTTTTGTCCAGCCATATTCGCTAGGGTCCTAGCTTTTCATCTGATCTACACACAAAGGCCTGGAAGTCTTATGTGCCTCATAGAGACAGAAGACAGGAAATCAAAAACTATTAATGAAAGGGAAAAGGATTAATAATAAATGGGTACCCCAAAAGTCAAGAGTAGCACAAACATCAAACCAATTTTAAATAAATATTTCTTATCCCAAGTTAAAGCACTTACATTTCCAAGTGACAGATTCCTTTACGGGCAATCAAACCCAGGCCATTGTGGTAAAAACATAGCATTTTAACAACAAGAATACAAGATGGAATGTCCTTCACTGCAAACTTTTCAGGGAATTCAAGGAAGTCAGTTTGAGTGTGCAAAACATTTTAACTTTGTTTTAAATCTGATTTCTGCTTTGTTTCTCTTTTTTATCAACCCTGCCAAGGGAATTTTTTAGGCCATATTCCTTTTCTATCTTTTCATAGGTACCAATAGGATAACTGTTTAAGACAAGCGTCCTCTAAAATGTTTTCTCTTAAATATAGACAATTTACTTATTTCATAAGTGAGCTAGTTCTCATACTCCCTTCCCCAAACCCCACCTGTTAACCCAATTTTGGGAGAGAGAGAGACAAATACTCTTACCACCGTTGTTTAATCTGGCACCACAGGTAGCTATGTGAGATAACTTACCTGGTTTAAAAAAAAAAAAATTCTTACCTTTCTTTTCTGGCTTTTTGTCAGTTGTTCCAAGATCCCATTCATAGCCTTCAGAATGAACAGAGTGATTTGTTACTCCGTGTACAGTACCAAACTGTAAGGATGAAAGGCAAACTCCCCCTTTGCCCTCTGAAAGTTTACTGAAAATTACCTGACAAAAGACAGGAGAAAAGGCATACACATTTTATTAACATGCAGGGGTGGGAGGGGTGGTCAGAGTGATTACCCTAACCCCCAAATGGGGTACAGAAGTTTATTTACCTTTTTCATAAGGGAGAAAGGAAGTGGGAAATGTAGACAATTCTTTTGAGGGGTAGTACATGATAATTAGGGAGAATGAATGAACTAGGGAGACAAATTAATTTCTAATGATTCTCTTTGGAATCTGAATGAGTCCAAGAGGCAGAAATTATCTTGTGAAAAAGTCCATTCAGTTGTGGTTGCATTCCTCAGTCTTCTTTTCTGCAATAGATAATGAGATTTCAGGGAGAGGATAGAAGGTAATTGTGTTTCTTTTGGTAATAAGCTTTCTTGGTCAGATAAGGAAATTTCAGTCAAGAATTCTTCCTTGTACTTGGGGTTGGGGGAGGAACAAGACAATGTTAGAAGGATCTTAATTCTGATGCTTATTTCTGAGGCCTTTTAATTTGCAAAAGCATTCAATATGCCCAAACACCATATTTTGAGGAATTGTTTTCTGCACCCCAATGGTAGCATGTTTCTATATGTGTCATTCCTTTTTGGGCAAACAATATTCCATTGTATGAAGATATTACATTTTCTTTATCCATTCATCAGTTGATGAGCATTTGAGTTGTTCTCACCTTTTCATTATTATGAATAATGCTACTATAAGCATTTCTTCTTTTTTTTTTTTTTTTTTTTTTTGAGACGGAGTCTCGCTCAGTCGCCCAGGCTGGAGTGCAGTGGCGCCATCTCGGCTCACTGCAAGCTCTGCCTCCTGGGGTTTACGCCATTCTCCTGCCTCAGCCTCCCGAGTAGCTGGGACTACAGGCGCCCGCCACCTCGCCCGGCTAGTTTTTTTTGTATTTTTTAGTAGAGACGGGGTTTCACTGTGGTAGCCAGGATGGTCGCGATCTCCTGACCTCGTGATCCGCCCGTCTCGGCCTCCCAAAGTGCTGGGATTACAGGCTTGAGCTACCGCGCCCGGCCTACTATAAGCATTTATGTACAAGTTTCTGTATGGACATGTATTTTCATTTACCTTGGGTATATACATAAGGGTGGAAAGGCTAGTGATGCAGGATTTTTTTGCTCCTCAGTTCAGCTAAAATCCAGGCTCTTGACTCACGACCAGGAAAAATTAGACATAAAGACACGTTGAAGGGTGAGGAGGGCAGATGTATTAAGCGAACAGAAAGCCCACAGCAAAGAAAGAAGGGGTCCTGCTAACAGGCTCCCAACTTACAGAGTGAATACTAGGCCACCACCCCATTTTTCCAGGGTGCATGCAGGCCCCTAGTCTGTTGCGGGCATGCCCAGGTAAGACCCTGTGTAGGTTCCTTTAACTGCCTCTTGCATCTATCACTAGGTTATATGGCAACTCTATGTTTAACTATTAAAGGAGCTACCAGGAAGTTCAACCAAGCAGCTGTGCCATTTTACATTCAACCAGCAGCGTATGAAGATTCTCATTTCTCCATATCTTTGTCAACACTTTTTATCTGACTTTCGAATTATAGCCAATCTAGTGGATATGAAATGGTGTGTCACTGTATAATAGAAGGTTTTTTAAATTGACACATAATAGAGGTACATGTGATATTTTCCTGCATATAATGTGTAAAAATCAAATCAAAGTAATTGGGGTATCCATCATCTTGAACATTTATCTTTTCTTTATGCTGGAAACATTCGAATTCTTCTCTTCTATCTACTTTGAAATATACAATAGGTTATTGTTAACTGAAGTCTTTCTTTTTAATTCCCTAAGAACTAATGATATTTAGTATTTTTTAATGTATTTATTGGTAATTTATTTATTTTCCTTTGAAAAATGTTGATTCAACTCCTTGACCCATTTTTTAATTGGGTTTGTTTTATTGAGATTTAAGTATGCTTTATATTCTAGACACAACTCTCTTGTTAGATACAAGATTTTGCAAAAATTTTCTCCCATTCTGTGGATTGTCTTCACTTTCTTCATGGTGCCCTTTGAAGCACAAACGTTTTAAATCGATGAAGTTCAGTCTATCTATTTGTAGTTGTTGTTCTTCATGGTTTTGGTGTCATGTTTATGAATCCATTGCCAAATACAAGGTCATGGAGATTTATCCCAATGTTTTATTCTAAGAGTTTTATAATTTTGCTCTTACATTTAGGTCTTTGATCTGTTTTGAGTAACTTTTTATATAAGGTGTGAGGTAGGAGTTCAAATTCCTTCTTCTGCATGTGGCTATCCAGTTCTTCCAAGACCATTTATAGAAAAGACTATGCTTTTCTTCACCTAATGGTCTTGATACTCAACAAAAATCCGTTAACCATAGACACATGGGTTTATTTCTGAACTCTCAATAGAAACTTCATAATTCTATTCCATTGATTTATATATTTATCCTTAGGCTTCACTTACTTGATTGAAGTTTCTTGGTAGTAAGTTTTGAAATTCAGAAGTTTGAGACCTCAAACTTTATTCTTTTTTGTCAAGATTGTTTCAGCTATTCTGTATTCCTTGAAATTTCATCTGAATCTTAGAGTCAGTTTGTCAATTTCTGCAGAAAATCCAGGGATGATTCTGAATAGGGATTCTGTAGAATCTCTAGGTCAATTTGAAAAGTATTGTGATCTTATCAATACTAAACCTTTAGATCCATGAACAGATGTTTTTCCATTTATTTATCTTCGTTAATTTTTTCAACAATGTTTTGTAGTTTTCACAATATAATTTTAGCATTCATTTTGCTAAATTTATTTCTAAATATTTTATTTGTTTTGATGCTATTAGAAATAAAATTGGCTTTTTAGTATTATTTCAGATGGCTCACAATTTATCTTTAAATATTGACCTTTATCCTGAAGCCCTACTATAATTGTTTATTAATTCTAATAGCTTCTAAATTCCTTAGGATTTTCTGTACATAAAATCATGTCATCTGCAAATAGAGATCGTTTTACTTCTTCCTTTTCAATCTGAATGTCATTTACTTGTTTTCCTTGCCCTGGCTAGAACTTCCAATATCATGTCAAATACAAGGGCAAAAGCAGACATCTTGGTGGGTTTTTTTCCTCCTCTTAGTGGGATGGCAACCAGTCTTTCACCACTAAATATGACACTAGCTATGGGTTTTTGTTGGTGCCTTTTATCAGATTGAGGGAGTTCTATCCTTTTTCTTGTCTTTGAGTGTTCTTATCAGGAAAGGGAGTTGGATTTTGTTAAATGCCTTTTCTGCATCTATTGAAATTATCATATCGTTTTTGTCCTTTGTTCTATTGATATGATGTACTATATTAACAATTGATTTTTAAATGACAAACCACTTGCATTCCTGTGATAAACTCCACTTGATCATGTTGGGTAATTCTTTTTAAATGTTGCTAGGTGTAGTTGGCTAGTATTTTCTTGAGGAGTATTCCATGTATATTCACAAAATATATTGGTCTATAATTATTTTGTAATGCTTGTGTCTGGTTTTTATATTAGTGTTATATTGGTTTTACAGAATAAGTTGAAAAGTGGTCCTCCCTCATATATTTTAAAAGATTTTCTTTTAAATGGTATTAATTTTCTTTAAATGTTTGGTAGAATTCACCAGTGAAAACATCTGGGCATGAGCTTTTCTTTCTATATAGTTTTGTTTGTTTGTTTTGCTTTATTTTGCTTTTACATATTCAATCTCTTACTTATTCCATGTCTATGGAGATTGCCTTATTAAGTGTGTTTTATAATAATAGCTTGTGTCTTTCTAGGTATTTGTCCATTTCATCTAAGTTATCTAACTTATTAGCATACAAATATTCATAATATTCCTTCATAATTCTTTATTTTTCTGTAAGAGACGTGGTAATATCTTCTCTTTCATTTATTTTCTTTTTCTTTCCTTTTCTTTCTTTCTTTCTTTCTTTTTTTTTTTTTTTTTTTTCTGAAACAGGGTCTCACTCTTTCACCAGATGGGAGTGCAGTGATGTGATCATGTTTCACTGCAGCCTCCACCTCCCAGGCTCAAGCAATCAATCCTCCCACCTCAACCTCCTAAGTAGTTCAGACTACAGATGTGCATACCATGCCTGGTTAATTTTTTTATTTTTTGTAGAGACGGGACCTCCCTATGTTACCCAGCTTCATCTTGAACTCCTGAGCTCAAGTGATCCTCACACCTCGGCCTTCCGAAATTCTGAAATTACAGGCATAAGTCACTGTGCTGGCCCTTCTTTCATTTCTAATTCTTGTAATTTGAGTCTTCTTTTTCCCATGTCAATCTGGTTAAAGGTTTCTCTGTTTTAACTTTTCAAAGAACTAGCTTTTGTTTTCCTTGATTTTCTCTATTTTTTTTTAAATTCTCTATTTCATTAAGTTCCACTCTGATCTTTATTATTTTTTTCCTTTTATTAATACTTGCTTTAAGTTTAGCTTACTTTCCTTTTTCCATTGTCTTATAGTGAAAAGTTAGATTATTCATTTGAGATGTTGTTTATAAAATATGAATATTTATAGCTATAAATTTTCCTCTCAGCACTACTTAAGCAGCATTGCACAAGTTTTCATATGTTGTGTCTTGATTTTTATTTGTCTTGAAGTATTTTCCAATTTCTCTTGGGATATATCTTTGACCCATTGATTATTTAGGAGTGTGTTGTTCGATTTTCACATATTTGTGAGTTTCCCAAATTAATTTATGCTATTTATTTCTAACATCATTCCATTGTGACTGAACATACTTTAGATTACTTCTATACTTTTAAATTTATTGAGATTTGTTTTACAGTCTAGTATTCGGTTTGGTTTTGAGAATGTTCTATGTGTACTTGAGAAGAATGAATATTCTTTTTTTATTTTTCTATAGATGGCTGTTACATCAATATTGTTTATAATGTTGAAGTATTTTGTTTTCTAGTTATCTTCCACCTAGCCATTCTGTTCATTATTTAAGTCTCCAACTATGATTGTTGAATTGTATATTTCTCCCTTCATTTCTGTGAGTATTGCTTCATATATTCTGGTTATCTGATGTTAGGTGTACATATGCTTATAATTGTTATATCTTTCTGATAGATTGACTATTTTTGAGGACTTTGGCCTATGAGGGTATAGCAAAATTTATAGTATTATCCTGTCTGCAGTGGTCTTATTCAACTTTTTCATTATTTAGTTCCTTAAGAGGAAGTAAACATCTATTTTCATTCAAACATGCAATCTCCTTTGAAACTGAAGCCATTATAAGGAATAAATTGGCATTTTGTTCCGCAAAGAAAACTAAAAAATAAGACAATGCTTTGATCTTGAATATAGAAAGCAATAAAGTCAATTATTTTGGTATACTGATTACGATCGTTTTAGTAATAAATGAGTCTGGTTTTTCTGTGCAAATCTGTGATACATTAATATCTTATTAAATGGTAAAGTCAACTGAAAATGCTAGTTAACAATCATAACATTAGGAAAAAATAGAAGCAGAAAATCTCTGCTGATGTGGTACCATTAGACGAAGTTTTATATCTTAAAAAAAAAAAACATGTGGTTGATCAGAACTATCTCTTACATCAAGAAACAAAGTAAATGCTTGATAATATGCTCAACTCAATTATCCAGTTTTTCTAATTCCTGCACATATTTCAATAATGAATGTCACATTTATAAATCATTTTGGAAAGTACATATTCTGAGTAATGAGAAGTTGATAGTTTAAGGTTATCTCCACATATTGTCTATTGTAAATAGTACTTCAATGAACACAGGAAGACTTTTATCTCTTTGAGATCCTGATTTCAATTCTTTTAGGTAACTACTCAGAAGTAGTATTGCTAGATCATATGGTAGTTCTATTTTTAATTTTTTTAGGAACTTCCATACTGTTTACTCTAGTGGCTGCCCCATTTTTCGTTCTCACCAACAATAAGCAAGGGCCCCAATTTCTCCACATTCTTGGCAACACTTGTTGTCTTTTCTGGATAGCAATAAATTTGACAGCAGAAAATTAATTTTCTTGGTGGATTAGTCTGCATTCTCCAGAGAAACAAAACCAATATGATGTGTGCATGTGTGTGTGTGTGTTTATCAGAGAGAAAGAAAGAGAGAGAGAGAAATTGACTCTAATAAATTGGTTCACAGTTATGGAGGCTGAGAAGTTCCAAGGTCTATAGTTGGAAAGCTGGAGGTTCAGGAGACTCGATTATATAGCTTAAGTCTGACTCTAATGGACTGAGGATGAGGTGGGCTGATGGCATAATTTCAGTTTGTGTCTGAGTCTGAAAACAGGAAAAGACCAACGTCCCAGCTCAAACACAGGGCATAAGTCTCCCTTACACTGCCTTTATTTGGGCCTTCAACAGATTGGATGAGGCCCACCACACTGGGGAGGACAATCTGCTTTACTCAGTCTTCTGGTTCAAATGTTAACCTCATTCCAAAATGCCCTCATAGACACACTCAGAATAAACACAGTCTATGGCTCAGTCAAGTTGACACATACAATTAACCACTATACTAGGTGTCTTAGTGGAACAGAATGCAGAATGCACTAAGTAGTCCCAATGATAACCCAGGAACTTTTATTTTCCAGAAACAGAGAACAAAATCCCCCATTTTAAGTTTGTACAATTAAAGTGATACTAGAAATAAAAGATTGATAGCTCCTGGGCCCTCAGAAGGGAACAAAGTGTCTAGTTCATATATGAATTTTCAGTAACATTCAAATTTTTCCAAGTTCTTAAGATCGGCATTAAATACAAAAGTGACAGTGTCTGTATGTATTTAGTTCTCTGGTAGGAACAAAAACCATAATACTAACATTCACTTTCATACAAAATTAATTTTTCCAGTTATTAATTCTTTATTATATAAGTTTATAATTATAATACTGTAACAGATCTGTTGTTCAAGGTTTAGAATAAGCGAAATCTCAAAAACAATGACAGTACCATATATTATTTTATATTTGTTGTGTGTGGCTTCAAATGGCATTTCCTGGTTTCCTTTACTTGATGAAATTATCATTTCCTTGAATCATTTATGGCTTTTTATCTGTAATAGAATTTCAAACTCAGTACATTCATAAGATCCTTAGAATTTCAGGCCCAGTACATGTTTAAGAAACTTTAGTTTAGCTATCTCCAGGAAGTCTTTCTAAATTGTGACCGAAAATACATTCCTAATATCTGAGATCATGAGTTTTTCTCAATATGATTAGAAGGCGGTCAAAATAAAGTCTAAACAAGATAACTTTTAGACATCTTTTGAGATCGGCATATAGATGTTATTCCTCATTTCTTTGTAAAATTGAATACTACCCCAATATGCAGATGTACTATAATTTAGCAAGCTCCATGTTGACATACATATGGATTCCTTCTCCATTTTTTTTTTTCCTCTTTGTTGATAAATTCAAGTTGTTTGTCCTGTGGAGTTCCCTAGGATCTAAATTTTGATGATGTCATCTCTAACTTCTTGTTTAGCATTTTCCCTTATTCTTTATGTTTCTTGAGTTAGTAGATGGATTTTTTTTCCCCAAACCATACTGAAAACGTTGGAAGTAGCTATATTTTAAAGGTCTGATCAAATTTCAGCTTGATTTCTGGAAGGATTATTCTTAGTTAATGTTTCATACTCAACTAGGTGGTTTATAATTGTCTGGTTGACTCTTTTTTGTGATTTCAGCAACTATTGAGGATCAATGCTTCTATCCATTAATTAGAAGTTACAAAATTGTTCTATTCTAATTACATCATACTTTCCCCATTTATTGGCTTGAATAAAAGAAACTTACTCTCCTTCACTATTTGGTTATGCTCAGGTATAGATTATGTAGGAAATGCAGAATAAATGATTGATTATCGGTTTTCAGAGTAATGAGTTGTTCAAAAGTGGACAATGAAAAATTTGGGGTTTTTTTTTAGTATCATTTTGACTTCATGGATTTAAATATATCTGATGTATTTCAACTCGTTGCAGTTAATATTTCTTCAGTGATTTTTCAAATTTCACATGTTTGACAGTGGGAGGCTGTTTAAGTTGACTCAAGGGTGCTTTTGATACAATCCTAGTAATCCTTGATAGCTTCTTTGTTTTATGTTATAACAAGAGATTCCAGACTCATCTTGAGCAATTCCTGTCTTAGATAGGCCTGGAATCAGACATTTTCCTAGGAGGCCCTGGTTTCTTTATGAATAAATAAAATTTAGACACTTAGAGTATGTCAGATGGGTGCATTGCTAGTAGACCAGTTAATTTAACAGTTTTTCTTCCACAGGGTCAAAAAAAGCACTGACTGCCTGATATCAGAATCACTATATTTGTGAATTATATTTCTCTGTAAATTGGTTTTTAAAAAGTACAAATAAGTCTTCTATAGTTTCTGCTAAGATCTGATGGAAAGAAAACTAGTTGAAGTTTCAAAAGTAAAGGTTTAAAGCCTGGGAACTTCTGTGTGATATTAAGTAAGTCATTTCACTATTCTGAGTCACACATAATTTCTTGTACTTCAAAATAGAAATATTACCTATCACAGCTTTTTTGAGAACCAGTATTGAAAGTACTTCATAATAACAGCTAACATTTCCTAGAATGTTTTACATGCCAGCTTTTGTGCTATGTTACCTAGTTTATATCATTAAATCTGTATAAAAGGACAAAATTATTTATTATTATTATTATTTGTTATCTCCCTTTTATAAGGGAGAGCACCAAAGATTACAGTGACTGGTATCTTGCTGTTTCTATAAAGGAAATTTACAATGATCCCAAGAACCCGAGGTCATCAAGCAGAGTAGGAGGTAGATTTCCTATCCAGGAGCAGTGAGCCAAATTAAATACACAGGTAATCTACAGCTGCAAAATGTGAGAAATGATTGAATATAACCAGTAGTAGCAGACTAAATTAAGAAAAATGTTTAAATGCATTAAATTTATGCTTAAAATTAGAACAAGTATATTTGGATTCAATTACAAGAAGAGGAAGACAAAGTTATGATAGAAAGAAAACTCAGCAACTGGGATAACAAACTGGGCTCTTTTACAAATTCGCCATTTGAATTTGTCAAGAGATTTATTCTCTCCAGGTCTCAATTCTTCACAGGGGAATGGGGATATATGATTGTACAAGCTAATCTGTTAGGATAAAAATAGAACAGTAATGCTTGCGGAGAACTTTGCAATAACTCACTTTTGATGTGCAGAGTTAAAAAAAAAATTACAACGTATTTATAGGTTCTACTGATTCAGGTTTCTGAATCACTCGTTAATTCCTTCATTTAACGATACTTGTTGAAGACCTACTGAGGTCTGAGCAGAGACTCAGAGTTGAAAAGAACGCACCTGGATTTCAAATGTTTCACAGAAAAACAGAGGTGAAGAAGGAGGTTGAATCAACTATAATTCCTTCTACAGCAGTGTCATATTTATTTTGAGTTTACCTTTCAAGTAGATTGTCTCCAGAAGAAGGAAGTCCTATCAATTAAGCATGACTCTCAAGAGAACAACACAATGTGTATAAGTGATTTTAAACAGAACATAGCATCAAGAAGTGAAAATTGCCCAAGACCCTATTTTATCCTGCACTTTTCCGTTACTTTGGTAGTCAAGAGTTGGTTGAGGCTGGGTGCAGTGGCTCACACTTACAATCCCGGAACTTGGGAGGCTGAGCAAGAGGATCTCTTGAGCCTAGAAGTCTGAGACTGGCCTGAATAACAAAACAAGACCCCATCACTACAAAAAAATAAAATAAAATAAAATCAGCTGAGGATCAACAGCAGAGTCCAAGTACATAAGGGGTATGTTATTCCATTTACTCCTCAGAATAATTAATTGAGGTAGGAGTTATATTACTGAATTTCAGATAACAAAACAGGGACTGTAGGTAACTTTCCCAAGATCACACAATCAGATACGTAGTGAAACCATGATTCAAATTAGATGCAAAATGACTCTGAATTCACTATTCAAAAGTCATATATGGGAAGGGGAAAGCAAAAATATCTGACATTTCGCATAGGCCTCCTTTTCAATAGCACTTCTGGGCACCTTAAACGTCACTTTTTCTACATAATGATTTTGCTAATATGGCTCCAGCTTCCAGTTCTACACCAGTGTCAGCGGAGGTCAACATGAATATTATCACAAAGCCTTCACAGTATTCAGACTGCCACGGTCTGTGAAGGAAGGACTCAAAGTGCCATCTTAGAATTGGTGCTTTGCAAGTTGGGAGTGACTCCCCCTTACCTCAGTCTCTGGCCCCTCATGAGAAGCCATGCCAGGAATGGTTCTGCACTCAATGAGTCCAGGTGGGAAATAGAAACCTAGTGTGAACCCGAGGCTAGAATAGAAACTGCAGTTAGCCCTCCTCAGTGGACCAGTTGACCAGGTGACCCCTTCTGTTAAATCAGATGATTACTTAGTAATGTGTCCTTAAATAAATTGCCACCTTGAAAAAAAGTCTTTGAAATGAATAATTTAATATTTTGTATATAATTTTATGTATGTACATTCATGTAAGGACTAAATTATACTAGTTTTAGTTTAAATGCAACTTAAATATTCCAATAAAGAGGAAGTGTACATTGACTTTACTCCAGATCTGATTTCCTAGCCAGATTGGAGGCAAATAAAATAATACGTTTCTGTTTATGTTAAGTGACATACATAATGTCTACTTACAACACCTCTCAATAGAATTCATAAGAGAAAAAAATTGTCGTAAGTTACATCCTTCTTTAAATGACTACGCTAGAGACCACAAAATTTCCTTTAAACTCAATTGTCTCACAAATGAATGCTTCGATAACTTGCTAAAAGCAGTAGACAAAGTGTCATTAGTGAACTAGGAGAAGGGGAAACCCCAGAACAGCCATCAGCCATCTTTACTTCTCTGCAATCAGCTCCTTCATATCCCTGATAACAATGACAGGAAAATGTATCTGCCATCACTGCCAGGTCTGTATCAGATGCTCTTCCTTTCACAGTAAATTCCCCATCCTCAGAGGCCTCTATGTGGTAACTTGCGGGGTTCAAGTGAAGGTAAGTGGGTGAGTTCCACATCTTCCTTATGCACCTCCCATTGTTCCTGCAGAGGTGAAAGCTGCATACCTCAGCAGCTCTGGTCACATTGGCTATGTAGCTCCCTAAATCAGAACTCACAAACTGCTTCACCTTTGTACAGTTGGCCTAGAAATGTGGAAAGAAATTGATTTTAGTGTTTCTCCCTGATAGAAATGTAGAAAGAAATCAATTTTAGTGTTTCTCGCTGGTACTGATAGAATTAGAGCTTCTAGAACAGTTCTTTGGTCTTGATTAAAACATAATGGCTTGGTTCCAGTTGTTGAACTTGTAGTCTCCTGGGCACTATAACAAGGATCCCAAATCAGAAAGGGGAGAGGTCTGAGGGGTGGGAGATGTATACTATGTTACAGTCAGGTTAAGCAACTGAACTTGCAAATGGCCCCCAGAATCAGCACATGGGACCTTGCCTTTCTCCAATTTACATTCTTTTTTTCTTCCTTCTAGCTCCCAAGTTAATGGGTATAAAAGGAAAAGGAACAAACCCAAATTAGGAATGTACCAGAACTGCTGCCCTCAGGCTACCATTCAGGTATGTGGGGCCTTCTGTGGTTGTGTTACAGCCTGAATCACAGTCCATCATTTATTGTCAAATCATCTTATTCCACCATTCTACCGAGTATTATAGCCTTCTGGACTTTCCTGTTAATTTCCATCAACTGTCCTGGGTTCTGTACTTCTAATACAATTCAAACACAGAAAAGTCTATATGGCTGACTAGGTAACTTTTGTGTATATGGTTCCTATTACCTGTTCTAAACAGAGGCCACCTGTGTCCGCCCACCTTCCTGATGAAGCTCTTCTGAGGAGCCACCAAGGGGCTGTGGTGGAAATATCACACCTGAGAAGTCAGGAATTAATCCTCTGGGTTTCTTTCTAATTCTCATATGTGGGCATAGGCATAAACAGTTTCATGAACATTATCTCAGTAGCAACAAACTGAGACTGTGAAATTCTAAGAATAATATCAGATCATCATGGACTTGCAAAAACCTCAATTTAGCAAAAAGTGTCAAGGGTACCAGTATTCAAGTTAAAATCCATTACACTATAGAAATATAAACAAACCACATCTGGAAATATGGAAGAAATTGTAATTAATATGGATTGGAGAAAACTAAGAATCTTTCCTGAAGTAAAAAAATATCTCAGCTGAGAGAAATTTGAAAAGCCATATAAATCTTTTTTATTTTCTTTTTTTTTTTGAAATGGAGTCTCACTCTTTCATCCAGGCTCAAGTGCGATGTCATCATCTTGGCTCACTGCAACCTCTGCCTCCCGGCTTCAAGCCATTCTCCTGCCTCAGCCTCCCAAGCAGCTGGGATTACAGGCATATGTCATCACACTCGCCTAATTTTTATATTTCTAGTAGAGCTTGGCTTTCTCCATGTCAATCAGGCTGGTCTCGAACTCCTGGCCTGAAGTGATCCCACCTCCCAAAGTGCAGGAATTACAGGTCTGAGACACCGCGCCCAGCCATAAATGTTATTTTAAATGCTGTTAATTTTTAGCTCATTTCTCTGTAGAGAAAAAATAACTTCATTGTGGAGAATTAAAAAGTTACCACCTGTTTCTACCTCTCAAAATAGTACATAACACATTTTCTATAGTCGTTAAAATGCAAGGTGTCCATCATCAAACTGTGGCTAATGCCAACTTTACCACTAACTATCCTAAATAGCTGTTAACCTAGTTGGTTTCCTCTCTAGTTTCACCATCTGTAAATGAGGACGATGGTCACTACCTCATATGACCAGGAAGTGAGCAAATCCGACTCAAAAAATCTCTTAGCACAACCTTAGTGTATCATAAATATTCATCAAATGTCAGTGTTATTATTACTA
Source organism: Rhinopithecus bieti (assembly GCF_001698545.2). Taxonomy (NCBI): domain Eukaryota; kingdom Metazoa; phylum Chordata; class Mammalia; order Primates; family Cercopithecidae; genus Rhinopithecus; species Rhinopithecus bieti. Next base: position 867,562 of record NW_016827312.1, read on the forward strand.
TCTTTATAAAAGTTAACAATATTTTTTAGCCTTTTCTATGTATCAGGCACTGATGTGGAATATTTATTCTAAAGCTGGTTTGCTATGGAAGTCATGAGAGCTTTATTAGAGTAAGTTCTCCAAGAAAGCAGAGAAATACTTTTTAAAAAAACATTAAATATACCTTCAAGATACTGACTTACCTTGGATGAAGTTAAATTCATGTCTCCCCAAATAACAATGCCTGCAGCTCCCAAGGCAGCACTTTCTCCTATGGTGCTGACTAGATCTTGCTAGATTGAAGAGAGTAGAGCTCATTATTAATTTGAATGTAAAACAACCCACCGGGGGCCAGGCGCGGTGGTGCACGCCTGTAATCCCAGCACTTTGGGAGGCCGAGGCGGGTGGATCACAAGGGCAAGAGTTTGAGACCAGCATGGTCAACATGGTGAAACCCCGTCTCTACTAAAAATCAAACAAAAAAATTAGCCAGGCATGGTGGTGGGTGCCTGTAATCCCAGCTACTCAGAGGCTGAGGCAGGAGAATCGTTTGAACCCAGGAGGTGGAGGTTGCAGTGAGCCGAGATCACACCATTGCACTCCAGCCTGGATGACAGGGCGAGACTCTGCCTCAAAAACAAAAAGCAAAAAACCCACCAGGGATTAGGATTAGAGTCTGAGTTCAGTATAATAGGTCTGGTACTGAGCTTATATACTCCTTAGATACTATTTTCTATTTTCTTAGAGTGACACAAACGCTGAATAAACCAATGCTCAAAAATCACACTCTGTAACCATATGCAAAACATAAAATATTTTAAAGAAAACATATTTTGCCATGCAGGATGTTATTTTGAAGACAATGAGTCTGTAAATGCTTATCAGAAATTATTTAATTGAAATAAATCAGGGGCACATACCCACATACCAGGTCATATGTATGTGTTCCGGGAAAAGAATCCAGAAGTTTTCCTTCTCCAAATGGGATCCTCTTAACCAGGTTCCTTTTCCATTTTGCAACATGCCTCAGTAACACTTCATCCTCACAGTTATTTGGATGGGTTTATATCATTTCAATTCCAAGGCCAGGCAAAGAAGCAACGTTAAGGGCTTGCAGGCTCTGATTTGGTCCAGTTTTTATATTTGTCCCTGAAATTATGTGTGTTTAATTTCTAAGTATCTGGCCTAATGGGCTTTATTTATGATTCATCCAGTCATGGTAAAGTCGCTGGAATTTTCTGCAATACGGTTAAGATAGACAAAGGTAAGGTTTTAGCAGAGAGAATTTTGATTTTATAATCTTAAAGGGTTATTGTTTTAGTGTTTAAAGATTAACATGGATCTAGGCCGTTTTCTGGAGGAAATTAAGATTGGAATATATGTAGTTGGTTTCCTAGTTTGTTAAATTATAACACATTCCCCCAATCTTTAGGATACTAAGCATTCACCTTTTACTCCAAGGGTGAATTTCTACCAATTAAATGCTAGAAAATGTTATTAGGTGATTTGGTGGAAAACAAAAGCAGAACTGTAAATGCTATTTTGCCATTGGGCACTTAATATTAATACTTGAGAGATAAATCTCTTTACCTGACACTCTTATTGTCTAACACTCAAATTAAAGGTTTTACAAGATCAGTTTTTAAAGTTTTTATTTGTTTGTTTGTTTGTTTCTGGGCAATTGTCTTGTGACTTTCAACAAGGAAAGAGATTTTGGTTTAAACTAATTTCCCTTTCAGGTTAACATCCATTTTCATTTCGTACGATTATAATATCTGCTGAACAGGTCATAGCTGACATGACAGGAAGGAGAGGCTCAAATGAGATAATATAAATGAAAGAATTTTGAAAATTGTCAATGGCACGATGAACAGGGACAGAGAAGGGGCCATCCCTGCAGTACCAAGACTGAAGACTCTACTGAGTCTGTGTCCACTCCCTCTTTGGGCAAAGACATAAGGGAGCAGAACTCCTCACTCCCCTCACTTTGAAACTTCCCTGAAAATGGTGTCATACAGTCACATGGTGTGATCAGGGCAGAAACCCCCAACAGCTCTCCTTTTGATTAAGGCATTGTCATCAAAGGAGAATAAAGACATAACATTTACATTTTATATTTATAGGTTATTGATCTATAGTAAGTATTTAAGTGGCAGATGTTTCTGGTGAAAAGCCACACACACCTTCTGAGGCTGCTGTTAGTTTCTTCCAAATTAGTTTTCAAATCAGTTTCTCACCAAATTAGTTCACTGTCACCTCACAGAGAGCAGGGTGTTGAATGAATCACAAAGTAGCTATGTTTTGGGGATCAGAAAAGCAAGGGCACTACCCAGCGAGGAAAGTCACAGATAAAAGTGCTTCTGGGTGCAGATTGGGACACCTGAAAGCTTGAGCCACAGGGGTGTTGTCACATTAAGGAGAAAGAAAGGAACAAAGAAGATGAACTGAAAAGGAGCCTCCCAGGACCCACTGTGGCACAGGGTGCTTTGTGCCTACACAGGATCCTCCGACCTGAATCATGGTTTCAGAAGCAGAGGGTAGGGCTACTCAGGGGATGCACTCAACACTTCCATGTCAGTCCCTGACGCTTACCAGAGTGCATGTAAGCAAGGTGCCCACTGTGGGGAGCTGGAGCATTACTAATGAGCTGCCTTTGTGCCGTACCAGAGACAGAATGAATTAATGACAAGGATAAACATCTTTAAATCTATAGGCAAGGAAACTCCTCTTGTTAATTTTTAAAAGCATATCTCACAGATGGAACAGGAGGTCATTATCTTAAGTGAAATAACTCAGAAACAGAAAGTAAAATATCACATGTTTTTACTGGTAAGTAGGAGCTAAACGATGAGTAAATATGGACATACAGAGTACAATAATAGACATTGGAGACTCCAAAAGATAAAAGGGTGGAGGAGAGTGAGGGATAAGAAATGACCTGTCGGGTAAAATGTACACTTTTCAGGTGATGGGCACACTAGAAGCCCAGACTTCACTACCACTCAATATATCCATGTAACAAAACTGCACTTGTACCCCCTAAATGTTTACAAATGGAAAACTAATAATAAATAATAAATGTTTTAAAAGCACAGCATCAGATTATATCTAGGTTGCATTCATATGTAAATAATATAGGCAATCTTCTGGGTGAAATGAGGTTTGACTGCCTCTGTATTCCCCAAGCTATAGCTACTGCCTGAGATTCCACTCTTAAATATCCCATGTGTAAGTTTAAGGCTTTGATGGCTGTTAAAAAAGTAATAGCCATACCACATAGGTTTCTGTAGAACTTCAGTTTTCATATGCATGTTCTCATTTGATTTTCATCATACTTTTGCTAGGTCAGTAGGGCAGGTAATATTGTCTCATTTTGTACATGAAGACACCAAATCCAGGGAGTTTAAGAGATTTGCTACTTACTAGTGAATCTTCTTTGTAATCTTAACTGTATGTATGTGCATTTTAAAATTCAGACACTGTTGGAAAAATCAGAAGTGGAAGCCATTAATGGTCATTAAGAGTTTGGTACAAATGAATATCAGGCTTTTTAAAAATTATAGGCAGGATTCTTCTAGGACTCGCCCTTTTCATTCAACTGTCTCTAAGATTCACACATACTGAGATATGTTGTTGTAATTCATTCATTTTTACTACTTTGTTTAATTGAATTAAATATGTAAAAGTTCAAAAAAAAGTTAAAAAATAAAAATAAATAAAAGTTAGATGTTGAACTTACAAAAAAAAAAAATTATAGGCAGGGCCAGGCGCCGTGGCTCATGCCTGTAATCCTAGCACTTTGGGAGGCCAAGGTGGGTGGATCGCTTGAGATCAGGAGTTCGAAACCAGCCTGGCCAACACGGCAAAACCCCATCTCTACTAAAAACCCCAAAATTAGCTGGGCATAGCGGTGCATGCATGTGATCCCAGCTACTCAGAGGCTGAGGCAGGAGAATCACTTAAACCCAGGAGGCAGAGGTCACAGTGAGCCGAGATCATGCCACTGCACTCCAACCTGGACGACAGAGGGAAACTCAACTAAAAATAAATAAATAAATAAAAATAAAAATTATGGGCAGATTTTTAAAGTCAATAGGGTACAATGGTGGGTACACTTATAGTTTAAAACACTTGGAAATAGCTTGTCACTTGGAAAAAAAAGAGTGCAGAATGAGATGAAACCCAAACTGTTGCTCCTTTTTTCCTGAGAGGGAAAAGAGCATTTCCAAGGCTACAGCTACTAGAAAAAGAAGCTTACCCAGGTTCACAGAATGTGCAGAATGTCCCAGTAGTCTAAATTCATCTTTTGAAATGAACATTTTGTCCCATAGAGTTTATTGTTTCTTCTAAAAGTCAATTTATTATCACTAAAGAAAGGAACTTGGTTGAGTCAAATATAGAAAAGATGTTTTATAAAAGAAGCTGGTATTTAGATTTTGATTCAATTCCAGAGTCAACATTATTTTGTAAAGATTTAGATTACTTTCTTTCTTTTTTTTTTTTTGAGATTGAGTTTCACTCTGTTGCTCAGGCTGGAGTGCAGTGGCACAATCTCAGCTCACTACAACCTCTGCCTCCCAGATTCAAGCAATTCTGTGTCTCAGACTCCCCAGTAGCTGGGATTACAGGCACCTGCCACCACACCTGGCTAATTTTTCTATTTTTAGTAGAGATGGGGTTTCAATATCTTGGCCAGGCTGGTCTTGAACTCCTGACCTCATGATCCACCCGCCTCAGCCTCCCAAAGTGCTGGGATTACAGGCATGAGCCACTGCACCCAGCCTAGGTAACTTTTTAAAACCTTTCAGACTGTACTGACTTCCTATTCTTCTTCATAAATTATTTATCACTGATTTTCTAGGTGGTATGAAGAGAAGTTCACAGTAGAGACTTTATTTCCTTCCTCCTTCACCTCATGAATGACCTCGGAGGTATGGCACTTAGCATATTTCATACATATGCATCATTTCTCCCGCTGATGAATACACTCCATTTATGTTCCAAAGATACCTGGTCACTGTAAAATACCTCACCTGGGTATTTTCTATGCCTCCTCCTTAGGATGCCTAGAAGTCAGTATCAGGCCTCTGAGCCCCAAGCTAAGCCATGTATCCCCTGTGACCTGCACATATAGGTCCAGATGGCCCAAAGCAAGTGAAGAATCACAAAAGAAGTGAAAATGGCTGGTTCTTGCCTTAACTGATGACATTCCACCACAAAAGAAGTGAAAATGGCTGGTCTCTGCCTTAACTGATGACATTACCTTGTGGAATTCCTTCTCCTGGCTCATCCTGGCTCCAAAGCTCCCCCACTGAGCACCTTGTGATCCCCACCCCTGCCCGCCAGAGAACAACCCCCTTTGACTATAATTTTCCACTACCCACCCAAATCTTATAAAATGGCCCACCCTTATCTCCCTTTGCTGACTATCTTTTCAGACTCAGCCCACCTGCACCCAGGTGATTAAAAAGCTTTATTGCTCACATAAAGCCTATTTGGTGGTCTCTTCACACAGACATGCATGAAATTTGGTGCCATGACTCGAATCAGGGGACCTCCCTTGGGAGATCAATCCCATCCTCCTGCTCTTTGCTCCACGAGAAATATCCACCTACGACCTCGGGTCCTCAGACTGACCAGCCCAAGGAACATCTCACCAATTTTAAATTGGGTAAGCGGCCTCTTTTTACTCTCTTATCCAACCTCTCTCACTATCCCTCAAACTCTTTCTCCTTTCACTCCTGGTGCCATCTTTCAATCTCTCCCTTCTCTTAATTTCAGTTCCTTTCTTTTTCTTGTAGAGACAGAGGAGACACGTTTTATCTGTGAACCCAAAACTCTGGCACCAGTCATGGACTCGGGAAGACAGTCTTCCCTTGGTGTTTAATCACTGCGGGGAGCCCTGCTTGATTATTCACCCACGTTTCAGAGGTGTCCGATCACCATGGGGATGCCTGCCTTGGTCCTTCACCCTTAGTGGCAAGCACCACTTTTTTGAGAGGCAAGTACCCCCTTCCCCTTCTCTCCATGTCTCTATCCTTTCTTTTCTCTCCACTTTTCTGGGGGACAAGCACCCCCCACCCCTTCTCTCTGTGTCTCTACCCTCTCATTTCTCTGGGCTTACCTCCTTAACTATGAGCAACCTTCCACTCTCTATTCCTCCCTCTTCTCCCTTAGCCTGTGTTCTCAAAAATTTAAAACCTCTTCAACTCACACCTGACCTAATACGTGAATGCCTTATTTTCTTCTGCAATGTCGCTTGACCCCAGTGCAAATTGGATAATGGCTCTAAATGGCCAGAAAATGGCACTTTCAATTTCTCCATCCTACAAGATCTAGATAATTTTGTCAAAAGTGGGCAAATGGTCTGAGGTGCCCTACATCCAGGCATTTTTCACACTTCATTCCCTCCCTAGTCTCTGTTCCCAATGTGATTCCTCCTAAATCCTTTTTCTTTCCCTCGCGCCTGTACCCTCAGTTCCAACCCCAAGCGCCGTTGAGTCTTTCCAATCTTCCTTTTCTACAGACCCATCTGACCTCTCCCCTCCTCCCCAGTCTGCTCGTCACCAGGCTGAGCTAGGTCCCAATTCTTCCTCAGCCTCTGCTCCTCCACCCTATAATCCTTCTATCACCTCCCTTCCTGACACCCGGTCCTGCTTACGGTTTAGTTCCATGACTAGCTCTCCCCCACCTGCCCAACAATTTCCTCTTAGAGAGGTGGCTGGAGCTGAAGGCATAGTCAGGGTACATGTGCCTTTTTCTCATCAGACCTCTTTCAGATATGTCAGCATTTAGGTTCTTTCTCATCAGACCCCACTAAATATATACAAGAATTCCAATATCTAACTCTGTCCTACAATTTAACCTGGAGTGACTTAAATGTCATCCTAACTTCTACCCTCTCCCCAGATGAATAGGAAAGCGTTTTTTCTCTGGCCCAATCTCACACTGACAACCATTGGCTCCACGAGCCAGACCTCCAGGAAGGCATTAGAGCAGTTCCCTGAGAGGATCCCCAGTGGAACTATCAGGCAGATTCCCCAGGTATAGCTAGGAGAGATTACACGATTTCCTGCCTAGTTGAAGGGCTTAAAAGGGCAGCTTACAAAGCTGTTAATTGTGACAAGCTTAAAGAAACTACCCAAGGTAAAGATGAAAACCCATCCCAGTTCATGGCTTGTTTGGCAGCAACCCTGAGCTTTACAGCCCTAGACCCTGAAGGGTCAGAATCCCATCTCATTCTAAATATGCATTTTATCACCCAGTCAGCTCCTGACATTAGAAAAAAGCTTCAAAAATTAGAATCCAGCCCTCAAACCCCACAACAGGAATTAATTAACCTAGCCTTCAAGGTGTACAATAATAGAGAGAAGGCAGCCAGATGGCAACGCATTTCTGAGTTACAATTACCTGCCTCTGCTGTGAGACAAAACCCATCCGCACCTCCAGCACACGGGAACTTCTATTGCCTAAGCTGCACATCCCTAAGCCGCAGCAGTCAAGCATTCCTACAGGACTTCCTCCATCAGGATCTTGCTTCAAGTGCCAGAAATCTGGCCACTGGGCCAAGGAATGCCCACACCCCAGGATTCCTCCCAAGCCATGTCCCATCTGTGGAGGGACCCACTGGAAATCAGACTGCCTAGCTCGCCCAGAGCAGCCACTCCTAGAGCTCCTAAAGCTCTAGTACAAGGCTCTCTGACTGACCCTTTCCCAGATCTGCTCAGCTTGGCGGCTGAAGACTGACGCTGCCCGATCGCCTCTTAAGCCCCCTGGACCATCACGGACGCCAAGCCTCGGGTAACTCTCACAGTGGAGGGTACGTCCATCCCCTGTGTAATCAATACAGGGGCTACCCACTCCACATTACCTTCTTTTCAAGGGCCTGTTTCCCTTGCCCCCATAACTGTTGTGGGTATTGACGGGGCCAAGCTTCAAAACCCCTTAAAACTCCCCTACTCTGGTGCCAACTTGGACAACATTCTTTTATGCACTCTTTTTTAGCTATCCCCACCTGCCCAGTTCCCTTATTACGCTGAGACACTTTAACCAAATTATCTGCTTCCCTGACTATTCCTGGACTACAACCACATCTCATTGCTGCCCTTCTTCCCAATCCAAAGCTTCCTTTGCATCTTCCTCTTGTATTCCCCCATCTTAACCCACAAGTATGGGGCACCTCTACTCCCTCCCTGGCAACCAATCACACGCCCATTACTATCCCATTAAAACCTAATCACCCTTACCCTGCTCAACACCAATATCCCATCCCGCAGCATGCTTTAAAGGGATTAAAACCTGTTATCACTCGCCCGCTACAGCATGGGCTTCTAAAACCTATAAATTCTCCTTACAATTCCCCCATTTACCTGTCTGAAAATTGGACAAGTCTTACAGGTTAGTTCAGGATCTGCACCTTATCAACCAAATTGTTTTGCCTTTCCACCCTGTACTGTCCAACCTGTACACTCTTTTGTCCTCAATATCTTCCTCCACAACTCACTATTCCATTCTTGATCTTAAAGATGCTTTTTTCACTATTTTCCTGCACCCCTCATTCCAGCCTCTCTTTGCTTTTACCTGGACTGACCCTGACACCCATCAGTCCCAGCAGTGACTACCTGTGCTGTGCTGCCACAAGGTTTCAGGGACAGCCCTCATTACTTCAGCCAAGCTCTTTCTCATGATTTACTTTCTTTCTACCCCTCTGCTTCTCACCTTATTCAATATATTGATGATCTTCTACTTTGTAGCTCCTCCTTTGAATCTTCTCAACAAGACACCCCCCTGCTCCTTCAACATTTATTCCCCAAAGGATATCAGGTATTCCCCTCCAAAGCTCAAATTTCTTCTCCATCCGTTTCCTACCTCAGCATAATTCTTCATAAAAACACACATGCTCTCCCTGCCGATCATCTCCAACTGATCTCTCAAACCCCAACACCTTCTACAAAACAATAACTCCTTTCCTTCCTAGACATGGTTGGATACTTTTTCCTTCAGATACCTGGTTTTGCCATCCTAACAAAACCATTATATAAACTCACAAAAGGAAACCTAGCTGATCCCATAGATCCTAAATCCTTTTCCCACTCCTCTTCCCATTCCTTGAAGACAGCTTTAGAGACTGCTCCCACACTAGCTCTCCCTGACTTATCCCAACCCTTTTCATTACACACAGCTGAAGTGCAGGGCTATGCAGTCGGAATTCTTACACAAGGACTGGGACCATGCCCTGTAGACTTTTTGTCCAAACAACTTAACCTTACTGTTTTAGGCTGGTCATCATGCCTCCGTGCAGTGGCTGCTGCCACCCTAATACTTTTAGAGGCCCTCAAAATCACAAACTATGCTCTCATAACTTCCAAAATCTATTTTCTTCCCCACACCTGATGCATATACTTTCTGCTCCCTGGCTTCTTCAGCTATAGTCACCCTTTGTTGAGTCTCCTACAATTGCCATTGTTCCTGGCCCTGACTTCAATGCAGCCTCCCACATTATTCCAGATACCACACCTGACACCCATGACTGTATCTCTCTGATCCACCTGATATTCACCCCATTTTCCCATATTTCCTTCTTTCCTGTTCCTCACTCTGATCACATTTGGTTTATTGATGGCAGTTCCACCAGGCCTAATCACCACTCACCAGCAGAGGCAGGCTATGCTATAGTATCTTCCACATGTATCATTGAGGCTACCACTCTGCCCCTCTCCACTACCTCTCAGCAAGCCGAACTCATTGCCTTAACTTGGGCCCTCACTCTTGCAAAGGGACTACGCGTCAATATTTATACTGACTCTAAATATGCCTTTCATACCCTGCACCACCATGGGCAGAAAGAGGTTTCCTCACTACACAAGGGTCCTCCATCATTAATGCCTCTTTGATAAAAACTCGTGTCAGGGCCACTTTACTTCCAAAGGAAGCTGGAGTCATTCACTGCAAAGGCCATCAAAAGGTGTCAGATCCCATTGCTCTAGGCAATGTTTGTGCTGATAAGTTAGCTAAAGAAACAGCTAGCATTCCAGCTTCTGTCCCTCATGGTCAGTTTTTCTCCTTCTCATCGGTCACTCTCATGTATTCCCCCACTGAAACTTCCACCTATCAATCTCTTCCCACACAAGGCAATTGGTTCTTAGACCAAGGAAAATATCTCCTTCCAGCCTCACAGGCCCACTCTGTTCTGTCATCATTTCATAACCTCTTCCATGTAGGTTATAAGCCACTAGTCAGTCTCTTACAACCTCTCATTTCCTTTCCATCGTGGAAATCTATCCTCAAGGAAATCACTTCTCAGTGTTCTGTCTGCTATTCTACTCCCCCTCAGGGATTGTTCAGGCCTCCTCCCTTCCCTGCACATCAAGCTCGAGAATTTACCCCTGCCCAGGACTGGCAAATTGACTTTACTCACCTGCCCCGAGTCAGGAAACTAAAATACCCCTTGGTCTGGGTAGACACTTTCACTGGATGGGTAGAGGCCTTTCCCACAGAGTCTGAGAAGGCCACTGTGGTCATTTCTTCCATTCTGTTAGAGATAATTCCTCAGTTTGGCCTTCCCACCTCTATACAGTCTGATAACAGACCGGCTTTTACTAGTCAAATCACTCAAGCAGTTTCTCAGGCTCTTGGTATTCTGTGGAAACTTCATATCCCTTACCATCCTCAATCTTCAGGAAAGGTAGAACAGACTAATCGTCTTTTAAAGACACACCTCACTAAGCTCAGCCTCCAACTTAAAAAGGACTGGACAGTACTTTTACCTCTTGCCCTTCTCAGAATTAGAGCCTGTCCTCGAGATGTTATAGGGTACAGTCCATTTGAAATTTTATATGGATGCACTTTCTTGCTCAGCCCCAACCTTGTCCCAGACACCAGCCCTCTAGGCGACTATCTTCTCATCCTCCAGCAGGCTAGACAGAAAATTAGCCAGGCTGCTAATCTTCTCTTGCCTACTCCAGATTCCCAGCCATATGAAGACACCCTAGCTGGACGATCAGTTCTTGTTAAGAATCTGACCCCTCAAACTCTACAACCTTGATGGACCAGACCCTACTTAGTCATCTATAGTACCCCAACTGCCGTTTGTCTGCAGGATCCTGCCCACTGGGCTCATTATTCCAGAATAAAGCTGTGTTCATCAGACAACCAGCCTAATACCTCCTCTTTCTCCTGGAAGTTGCAAGTACTCTCCCCTACTTCCCTTAAACTCACTCGCATTTCTGAAGAACAGTAATAACCCTTATGAGCCTAATACATCCCTTCATTCTATTAGGTCTGTTCATCCTTACCCTACTTATTCCAACAGGGCTTTACGCAGTCACCCCCACTACTTGGACTGAGCCCCAAAAACTAGTCATCCCTGCTATCTTCTGTCTAGTCATATTCCTATTTATCGTTCTCAACTACTCATAAATGCCCTACTCTTGTTTACACTGCTGGTTTACACTGTTTCTCCAAGACATCACAGCTGATATCTCCTGGTGCTATCCCTAAACGGCCACTCTTAACTCCCTCTTAGAGTGGATAGATGATCTTTGCTGGCAGGGCACCCTCCAATACTTTCACCCTGATGAAGTTCTATTCTTTACTTTTATACTCACTCTTATTCTCATTCCCATCCTTATGCCACCCTCTACCTCTCCCCAGCTATCTCCACCACCCTATCAACGTTACTCACTCTCTCCTAGCTGTTTCTAATCCCTCCTTAGCAAACAATTGCTGGCTTTGCATTTCCCTTTCTTCCAGCACCTACACAGCTGTCCCTGCCTTACATACAGACTGGGCACCTGTCTCCCTACACCTCCGAACTTCCTTTAACAGCCCTCACCTTTATCCTCCTGAAGAACTTCTTTACTTTCTAGACAGGTCCAGCAAGATCTCCCCAGACATTTCACATCAGCAAGCTGCCACCCTCCTCTGCACTTACTCAAAAAACCTTTCTCTTTATATCAACTCTACTCCCCCCATATTTGGACCCCTCACAACACAAACTACTATTCCTGTGGCTGCTCCTTTATGTATCTCTCGGCAAAGACCCACTGGAATTCCCCTGGGTAGCCTTTCACCTTTTCGTTCATCTCCACAGCCCAACGACACACATCACTGAAACAATTGGAGCCTTCCAGCTCCATATTACAGACAAGCCCTCTATCAATACTGGCAAACTTAGAAACATTAGCAGTAATTATTGCTTAGGAAGACACTTACCCTGTATTTCACTCCATCCTTGTCTACCTTCCCCTTTGTCATCAGACTCTCCTCCCAGGCCCTCTTCTTGTTTACTCATACCAAGTCCCGTAAATAACAGTGAAAGTTTGCTCATAGACACTCAATGTTTTCTCATACACCATGAAAATCAAATCTCCCCCTCTACACAGTTACCCCATCAGTCCCCTTTACAACCTCTGACAGCTGCCACCCTAGCTGGATCCCTAGGAGTCTGGGTAGAAGACACACTTTCAGTACTCCTTTTCATCTTTTTACTTTGCATTTCCAGCTTTGCCTCATACAAGTCTCTTCTTCCTCTGTGGCGTTCTACCTACATGTGTCTACCCACTAATTGGACAGGCACGTGCACACTAGTTTCCCTTACTCCAAAACTTCAATTTGCAAATGGGACTGAAGAGCTCCCTGTTCCCCTCATGACACCAACACGACAAAAAAGAGTTATTTCACTAATTCCTTTGCTTGTCAGTTTAGGACTTTCTGCCTCCACTATTGCTCTTGGTACTGGAACAGCAGGCATTTCAACCTCTGTCACGACATTCCATAGCCTCTCTAATGACTTCTCTGCTAGCAACACAGACATATTACAAACTTTATCAGTCCTCCAGGCCCAAGTTGACTCTTTAGCTGCAGTTGTCCTCCAGAACCGCCAAGACCTTGACTTAGTCACTGCTGAAAAAGGAGGACTCTGTATATTTTTAAGTGAATAGTGTTATTTTTACCTAAATCAATCTGACCTGGTGTATGACAACATAAAAAAACTCAAGGATAGAACCCAAAAACCCACCAATCAAGCAACTAATTACGCTGAACCCCCTTGGGCACTCTTTAATTGGATGTCCTGGGTCCTCCCAATTATTAGTCCTTTAATACCTGTTTTCTCCTTCTTTTATTCGGACCTTGTATCTTCCATTTAGTTTCTCAATTCATCCAAAATCATATCCAGGCCATCACCAATCATTCTACATGAAAAATGCTCCTTCTAACAACCCCACAGTATCACCCCTTACCACAAAATCCTCCTTCAACTTGACCTCTCCCACTCTAGGTTCCCACATGACCCCTAATCCTGCTCAAAGCAGCCCTGAGAAACATTGCCCATTATCTCTCCATGCCACCCCCCAAAACTTTTCACTGCCCCAACACTTCAATACTATTTTATGGTATTTTTCTTATTAATATAAGAAGGCAGGAATGTCAGGCCTCTGAGCCCAAGCTAAGCCATCGTATCCCCTGTGACCTGCATGTATATATACATCCAGATGGCCTGAAACAAGTAAAGAATCACAAAAGAAGTGAAAATGGCTAATTCCTGCCTTAACTGATGACATTCCACCACAAAAGAAGTGAAAATGGCTGGTCCCTGCCTTAACTGATGACATTATCTTGTGAAATTCCTTCTCCTGGATCATCCTGGCTCAAAAGCTCCCCACTGATCACCTTGTGACCCCATCCCTGCCCACCAGAGAACAACCCCTTTGACTGTAATTTTCCACTACCCACCCAAATTCTATAAAATGGCCCCCACCCCATCTCCCTTTGCTGACTCTCTTTTTGGACTCAGCCCGCCTGCACCCAGGTGATTAAAAAGCTTTATTGCTCACACAAAGCATGTTTGGTGGTCTCTTCACACAGATGCATGTGAAACTCAGAACATCTTTAACAGATATTGGTGAGTTGAGATTGGCAATGGTGCAGAAAGGAAAAATGCCTCTGTTAAAATATATTAAACCACTGGTGTCCAGCAATACCTGAAAACATCACTGCATCACACGTGAAGCCCTCCACAAGTCCCAAGGCTTCTCAATGTAGAAAAGTTACACAAAATTATCCAAATCCAAAGATTAGGCTGGGCACAGTGGCTCATGCCTGTAATCCCAGCACTTTGGGAGGCCAAGGCTGGTGGATCACCTGAAATCAGGAGTTCAAGATCAACCTGTCCAATGTGGTGAAACCCCATCTTTACTAAAAGTACAAAAATTAGCTGGGCATGGTGGTGGGTGCCTGTAAACCCAGCTACTTGGGAGACTGAGGCAGAAGAATCACTTGAACGCCAGAGGTGGAGGTTGCAGTGAGCCAAGACTGCATCATTGCACTCCAGCCTGGGTGACAAGAGCAAAAAACTCCGTCTTGAAGAAAAAAAAAATTAGGATACCCACTACTTTCCCCAGAATTTTTCGTTTAAGTGGCTAGACAATTCTGCTTCCACATGTATGAGCAAACACTCCATTTCAAAACATCCTTTTTGATTATCTACCTGCTCACTGTTGATCATTTTGATAACCTTCCAAAATGCCCAATTGTGAATATAGTTAAAGTTGGTGTGCAGGAAATGTAATAGTTGCTGGTATCTACTTTAACCCTTTCTCACCTTACTTTGTTCCTTAAGAGAATAATAATGAATAAGATAATCAAAATTCAGTTGTCATAAATGAAGAGTCTAAACGCATGACTAGTCAAGGAAGAATTATGCTCCTATATAGCAGACCATTAATTGAAATAAATTCTTCAAAGAACATAATTAACAAAGAAATGTCCTTTTAGAGATAAGGAGGAGATCCCCCACCATTGGACAAGAAGTTTCCTACCTTAGAAAGAAAAAATAAAGGTTCATCTCTGTACCCTAGCCTTGTGTAGACAAATACAGGCAGAGCATAATCGTGAGATGTCATGGTAGAGATCCTCATGGATTCATGCACCCGAAATTGGGAGAAGCGCAAAATGTTTTCACTGTCTCCAAGGGATTTCCAGACACCGATAGAAGGATATAAAGCAGCACTGCTGTTCCAGAGCCAAGAGAGCTCATTGTTCCTCAAGACTTCCTCTTCCGGGCATGACCCAGTATAGTTTGGGGCATAAACATTGTAATTGTGACAATCAGGATATAAATAATAACCCCAAAGACCTTTGGGTCGACTCTTAATTCCCAATTTGAGGGTTTCCTTCATGAAAGCTTTTGCGCTTTCTTCAAAGGTCACTTTAGCTAAGTATTCAATATCCGTAGCTGATACATTCTTTCCCATATCAGAAATAAGCTTTCTTGACTTCTTTCTGTAGACATCTTTTGCGTTCCAGTTCCGGGCCCACTGTGGTCGCCAATATTCCCAATCTATAACAGCAAGTCCACTGAAATCTTCAGCAGGGATGTAATAATTAATATCTTGGTCAGCTTTTTCCAGATGTACTTGTAAACTTATGTTCTGTGGGAGACCTCCATTAATGGGGACCCCTTGTGATGTATACCACGGATAGTATCCCAATCTGTTGACATAAAATATAGTGACATTTTGCCCCCTGGCCTTGGCCAGTGGGCTTCCAATCACTGGAAACATTTTCAAATTTAGTCTTAAATTATATTTTATCAAACACTGATCTGTTGGAGCATTCCAAGCAGCTATAAAAGGTTTTCTTTGATAAATTGGAAGTCGAGCAGGTTTTAGACAAGAGATAGACTTTAGAATAAAAAATATAAGGAGCCATGAAGTGAGATGTACTGGTTGAACAACACAAAGCCTTAGCTGTCCTTCAGATAACACTTTCATGGTAAGATAAAAATCTTATGTTATCTTCTGCTTTAGTGCACTCTAGAAGACCTGTGGAGAGATTTAATTTCCTGTTAGGCATAGTTTTGAGGAACAAGACTCAAATAGGCCTATAAATAAATGGAGATAGAGAAGCAGATGTAGAGACCTAGCTTCTATTCAGGGGCAGGAAATGCAATTCAACAGACATTCATGGAGCACCAGAACCTATGTCCAGAAAATAAAATAAATAAGATGTGGTCCTTGCCTTTAAGGAGTTCATGATCAGATAAAGATGTGAAATAATATTCACTATCATTTTGGAAAACTCATCAAATCCCAGGCATTGTGCTTAAGTGCTTTGTAAATATTTTAAAAACTTGTAATAACTATGTAAGGCTTATAATTACATTTCCATTTTACAAATGGGGAAACTGAGGCTTAGAGAGATGAAAAGGCTTGCCTGATGTCACATTATATGGAAGACAAGGTGATGTAAAATTTAAATAATAAAAATGCATAATAAGTACTACATGATAATTTATTGGAGCAATTACTTCTGGGAGTAAGCAGTAGGTAGGAATGGAGAGGAAAGTGATTGAGTGGCAAGAAATTAAAACCAGCCCAACTGTTCTAAAGAATAGATGTTTTGGGTTTCTTTTGACTAAACTTAGAAATTGACCCTCCCAGGGTAAAACTTAAGAAAGTTACATTTGCCTTATCAGTGTTCCTTTCTTGGTAAACCAACCATCAAGCCTCCCAGAAAGCTTCAAGGAACTGAAACTTACCGGTTTATCACATCTAAACAATGAGACACCAGACACCTCACTGACCTAACTGACCACTTGCTTGTTGACCAACTCCTCTTTCTTACCCCTCCTTAATTCCTGTTTTCCCACACATAGTTACTTTTCTTCCCTACTTTATAGACCCCAGATTTTAGTAGCTTGAGGAGATGAATTCGAGACTGATCCTTTATTCTGCTTGGCCGCAGCACCCAAATAAGGCCTTCTTTCCAAGCAATACTCCTTGACTCAGTGATTGGCTTTCTGTGCAGCAAGCAACAGGACCTAGACCAAACCCCTGGTGTAACAGAATGTCTCAGGGAAGACACTGGGAAAGAGAAGATAGGGCCAGGCAGGGTGGCTCACACCTATAATCCCAGCACTTTGGGAGGCTGAGGTGGGTGGATCACAAGGTCAAGAAATCAAGACCATCCTGGCTAACATGGTGAAACTCCATCTCTACTAAAAATACAAAAATTAGCTTGGTGTGGTGGCATGCACCTGTAGTCCCAGCTACTCAGGAGGCTGAGGCAGGAGAGTCGCTTCAACCTGGGAGGTGGAAGTTGCAGTGAACTGAGATAACACCACTGCCCTCCAGCCTGGCAACAGAGCGAGACTCAATCTAAAAAAAAAAAAAAAGAAAAAAAGAGAGAGAAAGAGAAAGATAGGTAGGTGTTTGGATAGTACGAGAGGGAATAGATAGTGGCTACTTTGTCAAGTTATTTTTTAGTCATCTCTTTGTAAAACTACTACAAAATTATTTTTGTAAAAGCTCATCAAAGGGTTTGATGGCATAAAACATTTGCAGTCTTGTGTGTCATTAAAAGGGAAGTGCATTGTGGTTATGCCTGATGCCTAGTGAGATTAAGGTGTCCAGTAGACATTTGTCCTTTGGCTGTGTGCTCAGGATACAGACCCCTTTCCTTAGTAGTTAATTCTGTACCATTAATACCTTGGAAGGCAAAGTCCATATTTCATTAAATAAGCCAAAATGTCCCAGCATTCCTTTCAGGTTTGGTATTCATCTATGACTGTGGTCAGCCCAATTAGATGCATCCTAATCTAGGCTTTGAATTGGGATATTGAGATTCAAGGAGGCTGAGGTGACATTGACAGTGGTGACATAAATTCCAGTGTCAAGGAGCAGCAAGCTGGGGCATCCAGAACCTGAACCTGATGCCCATAATGTTACTGTTAAGTGGAGACATTGTCCTCATGAGACACCGCCTTTCTGCTCAAGTAAGCAAGGTTTGTTTTGGTTACTTACCACCAGGAACTCTGACTGATGGAGAAGTGATATGGTTTGGCTGTGTCTCCACCAAAATCTCATCTTGAATTGCAGCTCCCATAATCTCCCTGTCATAGGAGGGACGTGGTGGGAGGTAATTGAATCATGGGGGCAGATTTCCCTTGCTGTTCTTGTGATAATGAATAAGTCTCACGAGATCTGATGGTTTTATAAAGGGTCCTTCCCCTGCGCATGCTCTCTTGCCTGCCTCCATGTAAGACGTGACTTTGCTCCTCCTTCGCTTACTGCCATGATTGTGAGGGATCCCCAACCATGTGAAACTGTGAGTCCATTAACTCTCTTTTTCTTTATAAATTACCCAGTCTCGGGTATGTTTTCATTAACAGTGTGAGAACGGACCAATACAAGGCGCTTCTGTGCTTGGTAGTAAAGCCTGTGCTACATGTTGTGTGTAATTATCATGTTTAACCACCAGGTGTCACCAGCCAAACTTTATAGTATTTCTCAGGCCTCAGACACTGCTGTAAAAAAATGTTTAAGTAGGCCCAGAGCGGTGGCTCAAGCCTGTAATCCCAGCACTTTGGGAGGCCGAGACGGGTGGATCACGAGGTCAGGAGATCGAGACCATCCTGGCTAACACCGTGAAACCCCGTCTCTACTAAAAAATACAAAAAACTAGCCGGGCGAGGTGGCGGGCGCCTGTAGTCCCAGCTACTCGGGAGGCTGAGGCAGGAGAATGGCGTAAACCCGGGAGGCGGAGCTTGCAGTGAGCTGAGATCCGGCCACTGCACTCCAGCCTGGTCGATAGAGCGAGACCCCGTCTCAAAAAAAAAAAAAAAAAAAAGTTTAAGTCATTCACAAAACTTCCTCCAAAGACATTTAAGAAGTCCTAAGTAAATGGATAAACACAAAACACCAGTTTTTAAGAGCTATAGAGGTAGATATTTTCATTTATTGAATAAATATACTCCTCCATGCACAAAACTGAATAAAATTACCCCACTTAGCATGAAATATATCCTACTGCAGCTCTAAATTATGATTTGAAGAGAATAATATTTTCAAGGGAATCTAATTTTATGAGTAAGAAAATTGTGGTACTCAAAACTTCTCCTTTTCTTTGATTTTTTTTATTATATTTTGCCTCCAGGTAAGAAAAATAGATTTGCATATGCAGTCATTAATAGAAGGGGGAAGAAGCTTTCCTTTAAAATTAAAATTCATTTCTATTAGAAAGGACTATATTTGTGTACCAAAAAAAGAAAAAATCTACTCTGCCAGACACTTCCTGCTTTGGTCTCGTACAAAACATAGTTTTCCACTGACTATTGTTTCTCCTTTGGTCGGCTCCCTCATCACCACTATAGAACATCCTGGTTCATTTATGACAAAGTTACCAAGTGATTCTCTTCTCCTATCCTGGAATGTTATTATTCTCTTTGTTCTGGTGAACTGAAGGTGCACCTTACATGGCAGATGGCAGACATAGCTCCTAATAAAATGTGTGGGTACACGACCAAAGAAGGAAAATATAAGTAAAATCCTGTGCCCGTGTCTTCTGCTTGCTATATGTCAGGTTTCTGCTTCCTTTGCAGCCAGGTCAGGGCACCGGTGTGCCCTCCTTGTTAAATATGGCTTGTTGGGAGGAGATCCCCT
This sequence comes from Rhinopithecus bieti, assembly GCF_001698545.2. Classification (NCBI taxonomy): domain Eukaryota; kingdom Metazoa; phylum Chordata; class Mammalia; order Primates; family Cercopithecidae; genus Rhinopithecus; species Rhinopithecus bieti. The sequence continues at coordinate 886,983 of NW_016827312.1, forward strand.
CACGTGATCCCTCTCAGACACTGTTTTCCCTTCCCTGTCCCACCATGCAATCTCTGTTTCTCCTGTCCTTCCTTCACCAAGGAAACTCCCTGAACCTGCCCTTCCAAAAGCGCCCTTTGCTTCAGAGCTTCTCTAGACCTTATTCCCTCACCCCACCTATGCCATTAAAATCCCTACCGCTGAGCTCTGCCTTATCTTGACTAGTTCGTGTAGCATAGCAACCTGTGTAATTATCCACAGTTAACCATGTGTCACCAGCGATAGCAACCTTCCTTTTCTTTCTCCCTTCCCCCTTCCATAATCTGCCTAGGAAAATGTGCTCCTGTAAACAAACCTCTAAATGACAGAATGTTTAGAAAGAGTTAGCAAGATATTGGAGGTAGAGGTGAATGAGGAATTTAACCTGGACTTGGCTGTTAAATTGTATCGCCCAGTTTTCTCTTCTTAGAAGTAAGGTCTGTTCTGGGAACATATATGAAGGACTAATTCCCTTCCTTCAACAAGGAAACTTCTGTGAAGACATTTTAAAGGCCCCTGGACAAATGATTTTCAGTGAAAATGACATACTCATTAAAGCCATAAGTAAAGGGAAGTAGCTTTCTCCTGACTCCTCCTCTGGTGAAAGAAAGTGAGGAAGGTTAAGCTGCTACTAGGTTGACCTTGGCTTCATAGTTCTAATCTTCTTGCCCTGACCAGAGACAAATGTGGCAAAAGCAGCAAACAGACAGGGCCTATTTCAAGTCGGCTCAAGGACCTCACCTCATCACTGCCCCTTCCTCCTGACAGTGAATGAGACAGTGAAGAAGGTGGCAGGAGTGGTGTTCTTGTGGGAAGACAGGACCACCACGTACAGCTACAAGAGTCTGTGAAAAAGCCTCTAACCCCTGTCCCCTGCTTATTCCTAAGTCCCTTCTCACTCCTTCCCCAAAGAAGCTTACTTGCTTGTGATAAATTAAAAGAAAAAAAAGAGCAACCCCTGGCATTCAGAAACTGTGAGTACTGCACTCACAGCTAGGCTGCATAATGCTTCTCTTAAACACTGTCACAGAATACCAGTCTGGACACGTTTACTCTCAGACCACAACAAAATGAGACAAAGCCAGGCCACTTTTAAATTTTGTCTAAGATCAGAAAAGAAGGTCACTGTGCAACCCACAAAATACCAAACATCCCTCTCTCTTGCTGAATGAATGACTGCTATTCTTTACCCAGTCACAGGAACGCCTCTGCTTTCTGACAACATCTAATCTAGAGAAAATCCCTGCCTTCTTAGACTCTCCCCCAAATCACCCAACCAAAACCTAAATAATATGATAGTTTCCTCCTAATACCCTCTTACTGAGACACCCCATGGTTTCCCATGGTGTGCACCCTTTCTTCCTACAATAAGTAAGAAAGCCAACTAATTTAACTGCAGGTGTGTTCCTGGTGGTCTTTGGAGCACTGACACTGTATGAAGGCAGAGGCACTTAGAGTTTATTCTTATAAGAATTCAGAAAATTTTTATTGAGTATTTTCTATGTACCAGGCTTCCGTCTAAGTACCAACAATAAAATAGTGAGCAAAACAAACAAAAGCCTCTGCCCTCACTGAGTTTAAATTCTTGTAGAGGAGGGAGATAATAAATAAGAAGAGGAAATAAAATATTCAGTATGTTGCACAGTGATGATAACAAAGAAAAATAAATAAGGCAGGGATTTGTTTCTAGATGGTAACAAGCCTCACTGATCCCAAGGATAAGAGGAGTCAACCTGGAGGATGTCGGGGGAAGTATGAGGGAAAGCAGGTGCAAAGGCCCTGTGGCAGAGCATGCCTGCTGTCTCCAAAGACCTTTGAAGAGGTCAGCGACTAGGTAAAAGGAGCCAGAGAGGAACGAGTGAGGGTCTTGTGGGGGCTTATAGGTACTCAGGCTTTTACTCTAAATGAGATGGGAAAGACGTGGTAGGCTTGGAAAGAAGAATGACATTATCTGCCTTGGGCTTAACTGGATTCCTCTGGCTGCTGTGTTGAGGCAAGCCTGAAAGGGAAAAGACACAAGAGAGAAGCAGGAAGAGTGTAAGAAGCTCTTGCAATAATCTAAGACAGAAATGAGAGCAGTTCAGACCAGTTATTTATGAGACCATAATATTTTAAACAATCACCGCAAAGGAAAAGGATGTTATAAATCAATAAATTAATTGCACTAATTTGTTTTCATTTTGATTGCAACTCTAAGTGCTTGTTCTCAAACACCCAGTGCAATGTTTTTTAACTTCACACAGCGTGATGATCCATACTGATCTTTACAATCAGAGTGAATGCTCTGGAAAAGTTTTTCAAAGCATATACTCCTTTCTTAATATTCATGTATTAGTGAAACGAATTGATTTTCCGAATCTACAAGTCTTCTATTTCTTTTTTCATGATATTGGGGTTCTGTTTTAAAAACCTATAAGATGCCAAGTGTCTGCTCCTAAAACCATGAGAGTTTGAAAAGATATCCTGAAGGTCATGGTCCCTAAGGAATTTAATAAATGCACTGTTTTATTTCCAAGCCCTTAAGGAAAGTACTGACCAAAGTGATATTTTGTTGCCAATGAGGAAAAATATATATACTCATATACATTTATCAGCCTGAGAGACAGAGCAGAACTATCAAGTTCAAAGCTATGTGCTCAATTTTGCAGAACTAATTGCTAACCTATTTTCTAATAAAAGCTTATTAGAGCAGCAGTCAATAATAGGCTTCTATTTTTTTCTCTGATGAAGTTTTTCTCTTTTGAAACATCAATGCTCTGCAAGCTGACTCTTTAGTATTCCAGCAGAAAAGCAAAATATTTTAATGTTAGAGGTTTCTCAATTAAGTATTTTCATACATTTTCTTAAAACTTGTTGCCTATGGGTTTACAATATAATCAACTTTATAACAGTATTTCTTAAGGCCCATAATTCATCATTAGACACTGAGTTTTATGATAACTCTATTTTATGTTATTATCAAAGAACACAGTGTCCCTCCATCTGAACAAATTTTAGAACTCCTATACTATCTTGATTGTATAAAATTGTTTCCTTTCCAGTCTTCTTAAATATAGGCTTAAGTTTTGTAAATATGTGAAAATGACTATTTCAGTGTCACTTTTGCTAATGGCAAATTCACTATATTACTGAATCTCAAAGGCCTTGTTTTTTATGAAGCAAGCAAATTTTGCAGTTTTAAGAAATACAACCCGAAAGAGATTAAAATTGTCTTTGTATAAAAGTACACACTTAGTCTTTGTCTAAAAGTATTACTTCTCTTTTAGGACTTGAAATTTCTTACAGCCAAGATCAACAGATTTCTCGGAAAAGCACACTGAGTCTTAGATCACATTTTGAATAAAATGTTCCCTCTGTCAACCTGTTTTTAACCAAGTTCCTTAAGATAACATTAAGTTGATTTATGTCTTCAGGTTTTTAATTAAAGTTGTTGAACTAAAAAGTCATCCAGTGGTCTGTGAAATGTTATTTAAGTCTTTCCAATGTCCATAGTCAAGATTACAACTTAAAATACTTCCCTCCCCATAAAAATGACCCAAGTCATTGATTAGGAGTGCTGAGATACGAGTCAGGGTTATCAGACAGAAACTAGGGATGGGGAGCTGAGGCCCCAACCTCAGGCCTGAGGACCAGAACAATATTTAAACAGGAAAGTGTTGGATCCCAGTTCCTCAGATCCTAGCTCTCAGTGTTAAGAGTACAAGACTGGAGAGGAAAGGCAAACATTTGAGAGGTGAAAAACTATAGCCATATCCATTGTCTTGTCTCTGGTAAACATGGCTTAATTTCAAATTTTGCTTCAGTGCTGGCTGGAGTGGCTTGAAAACTAGGGTTCCCCTGGCTTTACAAATGGCAATCCATCATCTATCTCTCTGTACAAGCATATATATTTCAGCAGGATAAGAAATTTGAGCAAGGTGAAATGTGCAGAGATTGACTCCAACCTGAATGAAGAAAGAGTACATTCCTAGTGGAAACAGAAGACTGGAAATTTCTATCTGAATTATCAATGAATAAAATATTTCACCAAGAAATTCTGCTTCTATGTAATTCATTGTAGCACTTCTTATAATTAGGAAGACAAAATTAATGTCTTCCTAATTCTTATAATTAGGACAACAAAATAAATGTCTACCATAAGGCAAAGGCCACATAAGGCATGGCCTTGTATACAGTGGAATGCTATGAACCTACAACAAAGAATGAGGTTTCTTCTATATATTGATAAGGACATTCACTAGATATTAAAATATTCTTTAAAATATATATTTGTTTTACACGTGTGTCTGTACACAAGCTACACATTCTAATAAAGTGTGTATAGACTGTTGCCATTTTTCAAAGAAAGGAATGTATACATATATAATATATACACACATACACATACACCACAAATTACATATGTACACAGTATAATAATTTGTGTACTGAGGAATATCTCTGGAGCTGTATTTGTCCGTTCTCACACTGCTATAAAGAAATACCTGAGACTGGGTAATTTATAAAGGAAAGAGGTTTAATTTACTCACAGTTCCCTATGGCAGGGGAAGCCTCAGGAAACTTACAATCATGGCAGAAGGCAAAGGGGAAGTAAGTGCCTTCTTCACAAGGTGGCAGGAAAGGAAAGTGCTATGAAGGAGGAAGTTCCAAACACTTAAAAAGCCATCAGATCTCACGAGAACTCACGCACTATCAGGAGAGCAGCATGGGGGAAACCACCTGCATAATCCTATCACTTCCCTCACTCCACACATGGGGATTACGGGTCCCTCCCGCAACATATGGAATGATAATTTGAGATGAGATTTGGGTGGGGATACAGAGCCAAACCATATCAGGAGGGATACTCATGAAAGGTTACGTTGTTTGCTTCCAGGGAGGAAAACAGTGTGGCTAAGTGAGAGAAGTGAGCAGGGGCGAGATTTACTTGAGAAGGAAGTTCTGTTGGGATTTTGTACTACGTTTTTGTAACAGCTAATTCAAAACCATCAATCTGATTTTAAAAACTCAAAGTTCTTTGGATATATAAGAGAAGATTCAAATTGATTCTGACTATAGTATAAGGAATCCAGTTTTCCTAAAGAAAGTTACATCTCACTTGGATTTTGTTATGAAGATGATTTTTATAATTTTATTTGAGAAATTGTATGCTTATCCGCAATCTGACAAGAACATCCCTTTTCAGGAAATAATAATGATTTTTTTTAACTGAAGTGAACACTATCAGCCAAAGCTTTAAGTTAAGGCTCTATTCTGACATTTGATTATTAAAAGCTAATTGTTGATTGGTTACTATCTATGGTAAAAGAAAACTAACAGTGGTTAATGGTTTAGGAAATGGTTTAGGAGGTGTTTGGTGGGAACACTGATTATAAGCTTGAAGAAACTGATTAGTATTATTATTCTCCACAAAATGTAATGCACAATACCAGTGAATTATTTAATACTAGTGGAAAATATACTTTAGAGTAATAGGCCTTCTCTGATTGTAAACAAGGCAAAACTCTGGTTACAACAGATAAACGTATGCGGAGAAACTGGGTATGAAAAAATGATTGTTCTTTCTTATTTCTTTGACTATATATTAGTTTTGGTGATTTATTCATCATAATGTTAAATAACTCAGGAAGCTAGATTGTTTGTTACTTCTTCAGCATCAGATAACTTTTTTCCTTGGAGTTTCTTAAAGACTTCAATTCAATTTTATTTCATCACCCATACCTTTTTGATGAAGACTAACTTCTGATATTATTTTTTATTCTTCAATGTCTATGGCATTATTCTTATTTCTTTTTATTCTTCCCCACACTTTTCTTTTCTAAATCCTTCTCAAATCTGATTGCTTTATTTGAATTACGTCCAGCTACCCTGGTGTGTTTACAACACAAAATATCTCAGTGCAATTTAACAGAAGCCAGTAAAGAGTGCAGGTTAAAATCTTACACTCTGGAGCCAGTTACCATAAACAGCACACTAGAAAAGGTTTCATTGTTTTCCTATTCAATTTTATTTCTATTGTTTTAACTTGCCTTCCCAGCATATCACAATACTGTCTTTTTGGGCAGAGAAGTGCAATGATAATAGCAATGGCCTTTTATTTATCTAAATATAGTATTGATGTCTATTCTCTTCTTATAAACTAAAGTCTCAACTTTTGAAAATTATATTTCTGAACTAGAACTTAAATTCTAATTTATAAATATGGGACAGGATCTTGCACACTCCCTTTTCCCCATGCGTCTCTGCACCCTTGCCTTTCTCTGGTTGACATTTTCACATAAGACAGATCTTCTAACCTAGACAGCAATCCCACTATACGGCTCAATGGACGTAAGATGTCCATATGTGGCGCTGACTGCCACATAGTTGATTAAGTCATGCCTGAGTTTGCAATGTCTTTTGGCATTGCACCTAATGTTTTCTACCTAAAATATCTCTGTCAATCTTCATTAAACTTGACTATGAGATTTCAAGCCCATCAAATTAAGCAATCTGAGAAGATTTTGGCTTATAAAGAGCTGGTTGGATTATGTCTGTATATAATTTTCTTCACTTTTTGGTTTACATCTTACATGATTAGCTACATATACATTTCTTTTCTTTTCTTTTCTTTTCTTTTCTTTTCTTTTTGAGACAGAAATAGGCTGAAGTGTAGTGGCACAATATCAGCTCACTACAGCCTCGACCTCCTGGGCTCGAGCAATTCTCCCACCTCAGCCTCCTGAGTAGCTGGGACTACAGGTCTGTGCCACCATGCCAAAGCTAACTTTTATATTTTTGCAGAGACAGGATTTCACCATGTTGCTCAGGCTGGTCTCGAACTCCTGAGTTCAAGTGATTCACCTGCCTCACCCTCCCAAAGTTCTGGGATTACAGGAGTGAGCCACCACACCCGATCTATATAGACATTCTATATCTCCATTTAAGAGCCTAGTCTTCCACTTCAGGTACACCCTCTGGATAAATGATGATGTTCTTGATGTTGCAACTGAATGTGCCAATTAGCCTGATCATTACCAAGTTTTAATAACAAATAGTATATGTTTTCATGTGACCAACTGAATTCTGTTTTGTTTCTATGAAAGAAAGAAAGAAAGAAAGAAAGAAAGAAAGAAAGAAAGAAAGAAAGAAAGAAAGAAAGAAAGAAAGAAGGAAAGAAAGAAAGAAACAAAGGAAGGCAGGCAGCTGGCAAGATGGCCCAATAGGAATAGCTCTGGTCTGCGGCTCCCAGTGAGATCAATGCAGAAGGAGGGTGATTTCTGCATTTCCAACTGAGGTACCTGGCTCATCTCATTGGGACTTGTTAGACAGGGGTTCAGCCCATAGAGGGCAAGCAGAAGCAGGGTAGGGCATCACTCAGGAAGCACAACGGGTTAGGGAATCCCCTCCCCTAGCCAGGAGAAGCCATGAGGGACTATGCAGTGAGAGACAGTGCTATCCGGCCCAGATACTATACTTTTCCCATGGTCTTCACAACCTGCAGACCAGGAGATTCCCTCAGGTGCCTACACCACCAGGGCCCTGGGTTTCAAGCACAAAACTGGGCAGCCATTTCAGCGGACACCAAGCTAGCTCCAGGAAATTTTTTTTTTTTGTACCCCAGTGGCACGTGGAACACCAACGAGACAGAACCATTCACTCCCCTGGAAAAAGGGCTGAAGCCAGGGAGCCAAGTGTTCTAACTCAATGGATCCCACCTCCATGGAGCCCAGCAAGCTAAGATTCACTGGCTTGAAATTCTTGCTGCCAGCACAGCAATCTGAAGTCAACCTGGGATGCCCGAGCTTGGTAGGGGAAAGGGCGTCTACCATTACCCAGGCTTGAGTAGGCGGTTTTCCCCTCAAAGTGTAAACAAAGCCACTGGGAATTTTGAACTGGGTGGAACCCACCACAGCTCGGCAAAGCCACTGTAGCCAGACTGCCTCTCTAGATTCCTCCTCTCTGGGCAGGGCATCACTGAAAGAAAGGCAGCAGTCCCAGTCAGGGGCTTATAGATAAAACTCCCATTGCCCTAGGACAGAGCAACTGAGGGAAGGGGTGGCTGTGGGTACAGCTTCAGCAGATTTAAATGTTCCTGCCTGCTGGCTCTGAAGAGAGCAATGGATCTCCCAGCACAGTGCTCAAGCTCTGCTAAGGGACTGACTGCCTCCTCAAATGGGTCCCTGACCCCTGTGCCTCCTAACAGGGACACCTCCCAGCAAGGTTCAGCAGACATCTCATACAGGAGAGCTCTGGCTGGCATCTGGCAGGTGCCCTCTGGGATGAAATTTCCAGAGGAAGGAGCAGGCAGCAATCTTTGCTGTTATGCAGCCTCCTGGTGATACAAGGCTAACAGGGTCTGGAATGGACCTCCAGGAAGCTCCAGCAGACCTGCAGAAGAGAGGCCTGACTGTTAGAAGGAAAACTAAAAAACGGAAAACAATAACATCAACATCAACAAAAAGGACGCCCATGCAAAAACCCCATCCAAAGGTCACCAACATCAAAGATCAAAGGTAGATAAATCCATTAAGATGAGGAAAAAACAGTGCAAAAGTGCTGAAAATTACAAAAAACAAAATGCCTCTTCTACCCCAAAGTATAACAACTCCACACCAGCAAGGGAACAAAACTGGAAGGAGAGGGAGTCTGATGAATTGACAGAAGTAGGCTTCAGAAAGTGGGTAATAACTAACTACTCTGAGCTAAAGGAGCATGTTCTAATCTAATGCAAGGAACCTAAGAACCTTAATAAAAGGTTAAGGAACTGCTAAATAGAATAACGAGTTTACAGAAGAACATAAATGACTTGATGGAGCTGAAAAACACAGCATAAGAACTTCATGAAGCATACACAAGTATCAATAGTCAAATCAATCAAGCAAAAGAAAGGATATCAGAGATTGAAGATCAACTTAATGAAATAAAGTGTGAAGACAAGATTAGAGAAAAAAGAATGAAAAGAAACAAACAAAGCCTCCGACAAATATGGGACTATGTGAAAAGACCAAACCTATGTTTGATTGGTGTACCTGAAAGTGATGGACAGAAGGGAACCAAGCTGGAAAACATATTCAGGATATTATCCAGGAGAAATTCCCCAACCTAGCAAGGCAGGCCAACATCCCAATTCAGGAAATATGGAGAACGCCACAAAGATACTTCTCGAGAAGAGCAATCCCAAGACACATAATTGTCAGGTTACCCAAGGTTAAAATGAAGGAAAAAATGTTAAGGGCAGCCAGAGAGAAAGGTCAGGTTACCTACATGGGGAAGCCCATCAGACTAACAGCAGATCTCTCTGCAGAAACTCTGCAAGCCAGAAGACAGTGGGGGCAATATCAACATTCTTAAGAAAAGAATTTTCAACCCAGAATTTTATATCCAGCCAAACTAAGCTTCATAGAGAAGGAGAAATAAAATCCTTTAAAGACAGGCAAATGCTGAGGGATTTTGTTACCATCAGGCCTGCCTTACAAGAGCTCCTGAAGGAAGCAAAATACATGGAAAGGAAAAATGGTACTAGCCATTGCAAAAACATACCAAAATGTAAAGACCATCAACACTATGAAGAAACCACATTGATCAACAGGCAAAATAACCAGCTAGCATCATAATAATGGAATCAAATTCACACATAACAATATTAACCTTAAATGTAAATGGGCTAAATGCCCCAATTGAAAAACACAGTCTGGCAAATTGGATAAAGAGTCAAGACCCATCGGTGTGCTGTGCTGTATTCAGGAGACATACCACACATGCAAAGACACACATAAGTTCAAAATAAAGGGATGGAGGAATAAACAAAAAAGGCAGGGGTTGCATTCCTAGTCTCTGATAAAACAGACTCTGATAAAACCAACAAAAATCAAAAGAGACAAAGAAGGCCATTACATAATGGTAAAGGGATCAATTCAACAAGAAGAGCTAACTGTCCTAAATATATATGCACCCAATACTGGAGCACCTAGATTCATAAAGCAAGTTCTTAGAGACTTACAAAGAGACATGGACTCCCACACAATAATAGTGGGATACTTTAACACCCCAATGTCAATATTAGACAGATCGGCGAGATAGAAAATTAACAAGGATATTCAGGACTTAAATGCAGCTCTGGACCAAGTAGACCTAATAGACATCTATAAAACTCTCCACCCAAAATCAACAGAATATACATTCTTCTCAGTACCACATAGCACTTATTCTTAAATTGACCACATAATTGGAAGTAAAACACTCCTCAGCAAATGCAAAAGAACATAAATCATAAGAAACAGTCTCTCAGACCACAGTTCAATCAAATTAGAACTCAGGATTGAGAAACGCATTCAAAACCACACAACTACGTGAGAACTGAACAACCTCCTCCTGAATGAATACTGGGTAAATAACGAAATTAAGGCAGAAATAAATAAGTTCTTTGAAACCAATGAGAACAAAGATACAATGTACCAGATCTCTGGGACACAGAGAAAGCAGTGTTTGGAGGGAAATTTATAGCACTAAATGTCCACATCAGAAAGCAGTAAGGATCTAAAATCAACACCCTAACATCACAATTAAAAGAACTAGAGAAACAAGAACAAACAAATTCAAAAGCTAGAAGAAGACAAGAAATAATTAAGATTAGAACAGAACTGATGGAAATAGAGACATGAAAAACCTTTCAAAAACTCAATGAATCCAGGAGTTGGTTTTTTGAAAAAGTTAGCAAAATAGACCACTAGCCAGACTAATAAAGAAGAAAAGAGAGAAGAATCAAATAGACACAATAAAAAATGATAAAGGGGATATCACCACTGATCCCACAGAAATACAAACTACCATCAGAAAATACTATAAACACTTCTACGCAAATAAAATAGAAAATCTAGAAGAAACAGCTACATTCCTGGACACATACACCCTCCCAAGACTAAACCTGGAAGAAGTCAAATCCCTGAATACACCAATAACAAGGTCTGAAATTGAGGCAGAAATTACTAGCCTACCAACCAAAAAAGCCTAGGACCAAAAGGATTCACAGTCGAATTCTACCAGAGGTACAAAGAGGAGCTGGTACCATTCCTTCAGAAATTATTCCAAACAATAGAAAAGGAGGGAATCCTCCCTAACTCATTTTATGAGGCCAGCATCATCCTGATATGAAAACCTGGCAGAGACACAGCAACAACAACAAATTTCAGGCCAATATCCCTGATGAGCATTAATGCAAAAACTCTCAGTAAAATATTTGCAAACCGAATCCAGCAGCACATCAAAAAAACCTATCTACCACAATCAAGTTGGCTTCATCCCTGAGATGCAAGAGTGGTTCAACATATGCAAATCAATAAACGTAACCCATCACATAAACAGAACCAATGACAAAAACCACATGATTATCTCAATAGATGCAGAAAAGGCCTTTGACAAACTTCAACAGCCTTTCATGTTAAAATTCTCAATAAACTAGGTATTGATGGAATGTATCTCAAAATAACAAAAGCTATTTATGACAAACCCACAGCCAGTATCTTACTAAATGGGCAAAAACTGGAAGCATTCCCTTTGAAAACTGCCACAAGACAATGATGACCTCTCTCACCACTTCTATTCAACATAGTATTGGAAGTTCTGGACAGGGAAATCAGGCAAGAGAAAGAAATAAAGGATATTCAATTAGGAAAAGAGGAAGTCAAATTGTCCCTGTTTGTAGATGACATGATTGTATATTTAGAAAACCCCATCGTCTCATCCCCAAATATCCTTAAGTTGATAAGTAACTTCAGCAAAGTCTCAGGATACAAAATCAATGTGCAAAAATCACAAGCATTCCTATACACCAATAATAGATCAACGGAGAGCCAAATCATGAATGAGCTCCTATTCACAATTGCTACAAAGAGAATAAAATACCTAGGAATCCAACTTACAAGAGATGTGAAGGACCTCTTCAAGGAGAGCTACAAACCACTGCTCAACGAAATAATGGAGGACACAAACTAATGGAAAAATATTCCATGCTCGTGGATAAGAAGAATCAATATCGTGAAAATGGCCATACTGCCCAAGGTAATTGATAGATTCAAGGCCATCCCCATCAAGCTACCATTGACTTTCTTCACAGAATTAGAAAAAACTACTTTAAATTTCTTATGGAACCAAAAAAGAGCCTGTATAGCCAAGACAATCCTAAGCAAAAGAACAAAGCTGGAAGCATCACACTACCTGACTTCAAACTATACTACAAGGCTACAGTAACCAAAACAGCATGGTACTGGTACCAAAACAAATATATAGACCAATGGAACAGAACAGAGGCCTCAGAAATAACACCATATGTACAACCATCTGATCTTTGACAACCCTGACAAAAACAATCAATGAGGAAAGGATTCCCTATTTAATGAATGGTACTGGGAAAACTGGCTAGCCATACACAGAAAACTGAAACTAGACCCCTTCCTTACACCTTATACAAAAAAATAACTCAAGATGAATTAAAAACTTAAACCTAAGACCTAAAACCATAAAACCCTAGAAGAAACCCTAGGCAATACCATTCAGGACATAGGCATGAGCAAAGACTTCATGGCTAAAACACCAAAAGCAATGGCAACAAAAACCAAAATTGACAAATAAGACCTAACTAAACTAAAGAGCTTCTGCACAGCAAAAGAAACTACCATCAGAGTGAACAGGCAACCTACAGAATGAGAGAAAATTTTGCAATCTATCCATCTGACAAAGGGCTAATATCCAGAATCTACAAAGAACTCAAACAAATGTATAAGATAAAAACAAACAACCCCATCAAAAAGTGGGCAAAGGATATAAACAGAAACTTCTCAAAAGGTGACATTTATGCGGTCAACAAACATGAAAAAAAGCTCATCATCACCGGTCATTAGAGAAATGTAAATCAAAACCACAATGAATTACCATCTCACACCAGTTAGAATGGCAATCATTAAAAGTCAGGAAACAACAGATGCTGCATAGAATGTGGGGAAATAGGAACACTTTTACACTGTTGGTGGGAGCACAAATTAGTTTAACCATTGTGGAAGACA
>NW_016827312.1:901646-923428 GCF_001698545.2 Rhinopithecus bieti
AAACAACCCCATCAAAAGTGGGCAAAGGATATAAACAGAAACTTCTCAAAAGGTGACATTTATGCGGTCAACAAACATGAAAAAAAGCTCATCATCACCGGTCATTAGAGAAATGTAAATCAAAACCACAATGAATTACCATCTCACACCAGTTAGAATGGCAATCATTAAAAAGTCAGGAAACAACAGATGCTGCATAGAATGTGGGGAAATAGGAACACTTTTACACTGTTGGTGGGAGCATAAATTAGTTTAACCATTGTGGAAGACAGTGTGGAGATTCCTCAAGGATCTAGAACCAGAAACACCAATTGACCCAGCAATCCCATTACTGGGTATATACCCAAAGGATTATAAATCATTCTACTATAAAGACACATCAACATGTATTTATTGCAGCACTATTCACAACCGTGAAGACTTGGAACCAACCCAAATGCCCATCAATGATAGACTGGATAAAGAAAATGTGGCACATATACACCATGGAATACTATGCAGCCATAAAAAGGAATGAGTTCATGTCCTTTGCAGGGACATGAATGAAGTTGGAAACCATCATTCTCAGCAAACTAACACAGGAAGAGAAAACCAAACACCGCATGTTCTCACTCCCAAGTGGGAGTCAAACAATGAGAACACATAGACACAGGGAGGGGAACATCACATACAGGGGCCTGTAAGGGGGCAGAGGGCTGGGGGAGGGACAGCATTGGGAGAAATACCTAATGTAGATGACGGGTTGATTGGTGCAGCATACCACCATGACACATGTACACCTATGTAACAAATCCACACATTCTGCAGACATATCTGCAGAACTTAAAATATAATTTTAAAAAACTTTGTTGAAACATCAAATGTAGTATTTAACTAATCATTAATTTGCATGTATTTTTTAAAAGATCATTAGATAATTTGTTGTCTGCTTTGTTTTTCTATTCACATGGTGTGAGAACTGTGTTGCACTTGGATCTTAGTAAAGTAAGTTGAGTTCCTGCATTATTTCATAGCAACATATATTAACCCTAAATGTGAAGAAATACTTTTCATACAAATACTTTTAATTCTTTAAAATAAGTTTATTTGTCCAAGACTGCTAATTGCATGCAGTCTAATTACACAAACCTTGTAACTTCAAAATGTTTCACAATAGGTTTTAATTTCCAGATGTAATCTTGAGAGAATTTCCTAATACAATAAGGAAATTTGGAAATGTTCCAATCATAGATTTTGGGTTAGACTAAGGATGCAATAAGGTCGTTCTGGAATTCTCTTGACAAAGGCAGAGGAACTCCAGCCTAGGATCGTAGCCAGTTCTTGAACCACCCGGTATATTCTATCAGAGAAATATTGCTCCTTGGAGAATGAGATTTAGATTTTTCACATATTCATGAAAAGACAGAGCACGGGATTCATGCATTTGGGCCTATTATGAACATTAGGCCCATGCTTAGTACTTAGGTAAAGAGACTTCAGTCTATGAACAAGACAACTAGAGGTTGTTCTTGTTAGAAATTCACAGTATCTGTAATTCTATTATAAGTAGAGTGGCGCGGTGGCTCACGCCTGTAATCCCAGTACTTTGGAAGGCCGAGGCCGAGGACTGCTTGATTCCAGGAGTTAGAGACCAGCTTGAGCAACATGGCAAAAACCTGTCTTTACAAAAAAATTAGCCAGTGGGTGGTGCGTTCCTGTGGTTCCAGATACTTGGGAGGCTGAAGTGGGAGGATCATCTGAGCCCACAAGTTCAAGGCTGCATTGAGCAGTGATCGTGCCACTGCACTCCATCCTGAGTGACAGAGTGAGACCCTGTCTCAACAACAACAAAAATCTAAGTATTCATATTTCAACAAGAGCTCTTCTTTCCATCATCAAACTAATTCTAATTTACAAGCAAGGCTGAAATAAATCATGTGACTAAGCTCTCTTAGATATTACTACAATTGTATTGCATTTATCAGTACAATAAGTATCTCAAGTAACAATGATTCTAACATGTGTCACATCCGTTGGAAGAATTCCCAAAGCTTTGAAACAAACGGGTAAATCCAGTGTCACTCTAATTCTACCTGACTGGTATGTAAGAGGGTTGCATGCTCCTACGTAAGATAAAATGTATGAGAAATATAGAAAGGAAAGTTTTGTATAAACAGGTGAAATAGAGAATCAAGTTTTTTGTCTGTTTGTTTGTTTATTTGTGATAGAGTCGGGCTCCATCGCCCAGATTGGAATGCAGTAGCAAGATCTCAGTCCACTGCAGTCTCCGCCTCCTGTGTTCAAGCAATTCTCCTGCCTCAGCCTCCTGAGTAGCTGGGACTACAAGAACGTTCCACCACACCCTGCAGCAAACCAAGTATTATGAAGATGATTCAAGTCAGCATGTCTATGAAGGAACAAAAGTTTTGTCTTAAAAGGTTTCCTTTTTGTTTTGTTTATGTACATTGTTTTAAAAAAGAAAGCCTGGACCAGTTGCCATGGCTCACACCTGTAATCCCAGCACTTTGGGAGGCCAAAACGGGCCAATCACTTGAAGCCAGGAGTTCAAGACCAGGCTGGCCAACATGGTGAAACCCTGTTTGTACCAAAAAATACAAAAATTAGCCTGGCGTGGTAGTGGGTGCCTGTAATCCCAGCTACTTAGGAGCTGAGACAGGAGAATCACTTGAACCCGGGAGGCAGAAGTTGCAGTGAGCCAAGATCATGCCACTGCACTCCAGCTTGGGTGACAGAGAGACCCTGTCTCAAAGAGAGAGAGAAAGAGAGAGAGAGAGAGAGACTGTACATTAGTTATTCAGGTACTCAGGATCTAGAGATAACAAGTTTTATTAGCTCATAATTTTTCAAATTTTCACTTTATATACCTACATACAGTCATATACATAGTCACTAAACAGCATTTTCCGCATCATTATTACATTTCTCAACTTTAAGATTTCTCTTTAATAGGTTGAATGATTTAAGATTTACCTTTCTTGTACTGTTTTGGTACTTGTTCTTTCTTTTCTGGAAAATCTAAATCTATCCATATGTACATATATGTATATGTTTATTTATCTTCTCTCCAATTACTAAGATCTTTTTTGAAATGCCAGATGATTGTTATCTCTAAATATTCAGTCACTTTAACAATATTTGGAAAGAAAATGTACAACCCAGTTTTACAATAAAAAATCATCCACTTTTTGAGCCCTTTTAAATGTTGCATGCTTCCTAAAATCTGCAATACTTATTCCAACAAACAGTCCTCTTGTATTGACCATCATGGTACATACAACTATAAAATTAGGTATGAAAAACATGCTTCATTGAAGATGTTGTGAAAGTAAAATCTTTGTCAAAATATGCACTTATACTTTAATGGAAAACATTTATGTTTATACAGTTAGCTTGAGGAATGCTTCACATCTATTGATTCAAAAAAATATTAAAGTTGTGGCTCTCTCATAAAGTCATGTGTTCTTATGGCTTATTTGTAGTTAATTGACTAACCTGCTTCATGGAATACATTTTGATGTGATCACAAGTTCGGGTTAGTAATGCAATCACAGAAACTATGCACACACACAAAAAAATGAAGAAAGCCTTGAGTAGTCATTAAAGTGGGAATTATCTTCAAAGGTAGATTTATAATAAATAAAAAGTTAACTGAAATTTAGCTCATAAATATCAGTGACAAATGTGTATTTTAGGCTGCTTGGTTCATAAAAACAAACTCACATTTCAAAAGGTACTGCATTTGAAAATTAAGTAAAGTTAGGCTACAAAAGAAATTGAGCATTCCAAGAAATTAATATTGGCTTTTTTCTAACTCTTCAAATTTCTAAAACAATTAAAAAAATTTTACAAACAAGAAAAAAAGTCTATTTTACCTTTGCTTTTGTTTGTTGCTGGTCCTTTAGTCACCTTGTGCAAATCAGAGGTTGAATGGCAAAGGATGCCCTGTCCGCGGTTCAGACATGTTATTACAGGGGTGACTCAGTCCTCCAAGTTAAACTGGAGGCTTGCATTAAATCTCTTTATAACCAAAGTCAGTTCTCTTAAAAGCATCTTGGTATACATGCCCATTGCTTTCTGAAAATACCCAGTTTAAATTCACTAACTTAAGACGTAAGAAAAAAACTTTGACTCTTTTGTTCGAAAATAAGGAAGAAAAGAAAACTGTATACGTAAGACTTCCAGAATAAAGAGAAAAAAGGGGGTCAAGTGCTTTGTGTACTAAAGCATGTATTATCATTATCATTATTATTTTTTAGACAAAGTCTCACTCTGTCGCCTAGGTGGAGTGGAGTTGTGCAATCTCAGCTCACTGCAACCTCCATCTGCCGGGTTCAAGCGATTCTCCTGCCTCAGCCTCCCGAGTGGGACTACAGGCGCGTGCCACCATACCCGGCTAATTTTTTTGTATTTTTAATAGAGACAGGGTTTCACCATGTTATCCAGGATGGTCTTGATCTCCTGATCTTGTGATCTGCCTGCCTTGGCCTCCCAAAGTGCGGGGATTACAGGCGTGATGATAATGGAATCATTGACTCTTATTAGAGTATTAGGTATCATCCTGAGTAAATACAACATGAATTTACTAGACCTAATGGCTCAAGATGGTGAACTGAACATGTGCATTTATTTACTGTGTCATTTTCAGCACCTATGATTAGAAAAAAGTACACTATAAAGCTGAAAATGAAAAGGGAACATGACTCAAAGACTGAAAACAACTAGAAGTATACCTCAGAAATTTTTTTAAAAGTAGAAAGACAAAAACAAACAAAACTCATAGTAGAAATTTATTCTAGGAGATCATGGCAGACAAGAGGCAGGATTAGACTGCAGCTCTCACGTGGACAGATAGAGCAGTGTGTGGAGACTTGCATCGTGAACCTTTGCTCCAGAACAACTGTAGAAATTAACCAGGAAAGCTGAGAGACCCCACAGACCCTCTGAAGGAAGCAGATTGCTCCTGGAGGACCCAGGAGACACCCCAAATACAGCCCAAGCTGTGGAAGTAGGAAATGGAGATTGTCCGCCCCCAAACACACACCCTCAGTGGGGAACCTTAAGGTCTAGATCACGGGAGAAGATTCTGACCTTACCTGGAGCTGGGTCAATTTAGAGAGCTGAGTGAAATACAGAGGTAGAGGAAGCAGCAGGAAAAGTCCTATGGGCTCTCTGAGTCCCCTGGAAAGCTAGTTCTGCCTTGTCTCATAGGGGTCCTTAGGGAGAGCTGCCAGAGGTATTTGGAACAGACTACAGGGAAAAGTAAACTTCCAGCTGAACTTTGTAACAATTCCAACGGAATGTGAAGTCTTCTGTCCAGACCTAGGGAGAGAGTGTGAATCTGGTGTGCAGACTCCACAGACAGGGAGGCACGAAAGTCCGGTTTGCTTTCACAGCTACGAGGCTGGTAGTCTGGGGCAAGTTCTCAGCCCTGCTTGCCCACTGCTTGGAAACAGACTCGGTGCTGTTTGAGAGGGCAAGGTGGGAGTGAGACTGGCCTTTTGGGTTATGTGAGAGCTGGGTGAGGCCTATGACTGCCAGTTTTCCCCCACTCCCCTGACAACCTGCATGACACAGCAGAGGCAACCCTAATCCTCCTGGGACTATAACACCATTGGCCTGGGAAGCATAACCCCATCCCCCACAGCAGCTGCCATAAGACCCACCCAAGGAGAGTCTGAGCTCACACACGCCTAGCCCTGCCCCCACCTGATGGTCCTTCCCTACCCACCCTGGCAGCTGAAGACAAAGGGCATATACTCTTGGGAGTTCTAGGGCCCTGCCCACTGCCTGATGCCCCTATGCTACTACAGCTGATATTCTCTTCAAAGTGCCACCTCCCGGCAGGAGGCCAATACAAAAATAGTGCATTAAGCAACCAAAACTAAGAACCCTCACAGAGTCCATTTCACCCCTCTGCCACCTCCACCAGAGCAGGTGCTGGTATCCACGGCTCAGAGACCTGCAGATGGTTTACATCACAGGACTCTGTGCAGACAACCCTCAGTGCCAGCCTGAAGCCTGGTAGACCACCTAGGTGGCTATATCCAGAAGAGGGATAACAATCACTACTATAACAATCACTACTAGCTCTCTGGAAACCACATCCACAGGAAAAGGGGGAGAATACTACAGCAAGAGAACATCCCGTGCATCAAAAAAATCTGAACAGCAGCCTTGAGCCTTATACCATCCCTCTGACATAGCCAACCCAAGTGAGAAGGAACCAGAAAAACAATTCTGCTAATATGACAAAACAACTTTCTTTAACACCCCCCCCCAAAAAAAAATTACACTAGCTCACCAGCAATGGCTCCAAACCAAGAAGAAATTCCTGATTTTCCTGAAAAAGAATTCAGAAGGTCAGCTAATTAAGGAGGCATCAGAGAAAGGTGAAGTCCAATGTAAGGAAATTTTAAAAAATGATACAAGAAATGATGGGAGAAATCTTCAGTGAAATAGATGGCATAAATAGCCAGGCACGGTGGCTCACCCCTGTAATCCCAACACTTTGGGAGACTGAGGCAGGCGGATCACTTGAGGTCAGGAATGCAAAACCAGTCTGGCCAATATGATGAAATCCCATCTCTACTAAAAATATAAAAATTAGCTGGGCGTGATGGCATGCTCCTATAGTCCCAGCTTCACAGGAAGTTGAGGCAGGAGAATCACTTGAACCCAGGAGGTAGAGGTTGCAGTGAGCTGAGATCACACCACTATACTCTAGCCTGGGCAACAGAGCAAGACTTCATCTCAAAAAAACAAAACAAAACAAAACAAAGCAAAACAAAAAGGAGGGGGGAAGAAATAGATAGCATAAATAAAATAAAAAACTATCGAAACTGGAAGATGGCCAAATAGGAACAGCTCCAGTCTGCAGCTCCCAGCGTGATTGACACAGAAGATAGGTGATTTCTGCATTTCCAACTGAGGTACCTGGTTCATCTCACTGGGACTGGTTGGACAGTGGGTGCAGTCCACAAAGGGTGAGCTGAAGCAGGGTAAGGCTTTGCCTCACCAGGAAAGCACAAAGGATTGGGGGATTTCCCTTTCCTAGCCAAGGGAAGCTGTGACATCTGGAAAAACAGGCCACTCCTGCCCAAATACTGTGCTTTTCCCAAGGTCTTAGCTGTTAGGCCTCTGAGTCCAAGCTAAGCCATCATATCCCCCATATCCCCTGTGACCTGCACGTATACATCTAGATGGCCTGAAGCAATTGAAGATCCACAAAGGAAGTGAAAATAGCCTTAACTGATGACATTCCACCATTGTGATTTGTTTCTGCCCCAGGTTAACTGATAAATGTACTTTGTAATCTCCCGCATCCTTAAGAAGCTTTTTGAAATTCTCCCCACCCTTGAGAATGTACTTTGTGGGATCCACCCCCTGCCCACAAAACATTGCTCCTAACTCCACCGCCTATCCCAAAACCTGTAAGAACTAATGATAATCCCACCACCCTTTGCAGACTCTCTTTTCGGACTCAGCCTGCCTGCACCCTGGTGAAACAAACAGCCTTGTTGCTCACACAGAGCCTGTTTGGTGGTCTCTTCACATGGACGCATGAGACATTAGCAACCTGCAGACAAGGTGATTCTCTCCCATGCCTGGCTCAGTGTGTCCAACGTCCACAGAGCCTTGCTCACTGCTAGTGCAGCAGTCTGAGATTGACCTGTGAGAAGGCAGCCTGGCTGGGGGAGGGGCATCTGCCACTGCTGAGGCTTGAGTAGGTAAACAAAGCAGCCAGGAAACATGAACTGGGTGGAGCCCACTGCAGGGCAACAAGGCCTGCTGCCTCTAGACTCCGCCTCTGTGGGCAGGACATAGCTCAAAAAAAGGCAGCAGACAACTTCCGCAGACTTAAATGTCCCTATCTGACAGCTCTGAAGAGAGCAGTGGTTCTCCCAGCACTGTGTTTGAGCTCTGAACACAGATTGCCTCCTCAAGTGGGTCCCTGACCCCCATGTAGCCTATCTGGGAGACACCTCCCAGTAGAAGTGGACAGACACCTCATATAGGCAGCTGCCCCTCTGGGACGAAGCTTCCAGAGAAAGGATCAGGCAGCAATATTTGCTGTTCTGCAGCCCCCGCTGGTAATATCCAGGCAAACAAGGTCTGGAGTGAAACTTCAGCAAACTCCAACAGACCTGCAGCTGAGGGACCTGTTAGAAGGAAAACAAACAGAAAGGAATAACATCAACATCAAGAAAAAGGTCATCTACACCAAAACCCCATCTGTAGGTCACCAACATCAAAGACCAAAGGTAGATAAAACCACAAAGATGGGGAGAAACCAGAGCAGAAAAGCTGAAAATTCTAAAAATCAGAGCACCTCTTCTCCTCTAAAGGATCGCAGCTCCTCGCCAGCAACNTGCTCACTGCTAGTGCAGCAGTCTGAGATTGACCTGTGAGAAGGCAGCCTGGCTGGGGAGGGGCATCTGCCACTGCTGAGGCTTGAGTAGGTAAACAAAGCAGCCAGGAAACATGAACTGGGTGGAGCCCACTGCAGGGCAACAAGGCCTGCTGCCTCTAGACTCCGCCTCTGTGGGCAGGACATAGCTCAAAAAAAGGCAGCAGACAACTTCCGCAGACTTAAATGTCCCTATCTGACAGCTCTGAAGAGAGCAGTGGTTCTCCCAGCACTGTGTTTGAGCTCTGAACACAGATTGCCTCCTCAAGTGGGTCCCTGACCCCATGTAGCCTATCTGGGAGACACCTCCCAGTAGAAGTGGACAGACACCTCATATAGGCAGCTGCCCCTCTGGGACGAAGCTTCCAGAGAAAGGATCAGGCAGCAATATTTGCTGTTCTGCAGCCCCGCTGGTAATATCCAGGCAAACAAGGTCTGGAGTGAAACTTCAGCAAACTCCAACAGACCTGCAGCTGAGGGACCTGTTAGAAGGAAAACAAACAGAAAGGAATAACATCAACATCAAGAAAAGGTCATCTACACCAAAACCCCATCTGTAGGTCACCAACATCAAAGACCAAAGGTAGATAAAACCACAAAGATGGGGAGAAACCAGAGCAGAAAAGCTGAAAATTCTAAAAATCAGAGCACCTCTTCTCCTCTAAAGGATCGCAGCTCCTCGCCAGCAACGGAACAAAGCTGGATGGAGAATAACTTTGGCGAGTTGACAAAAGTAGGCGTCAGAAGGTCAGTAATAACAAACGTCTCCGAGCTAAAGGAGGGTGTTTGAACCCATCGCAAGGAAGCTAAAAACCTTGAAAAAAGACTAGATGAATGGCTAACTACAATAAACAGTGTGGAGAAGACCTTAAATGACCTGATGGAGCTGAAAACCATGGCACGAGAACTTTGCAACACATGCACAAGCTTCGATAGCCAATTTGATCAAGTGAAAGAAAGGGTATCAGTAATTGAAGATCAAATTAGTGAAATAAAGTGAGAAGACAAGGTTAGAGAAAAAAGAATAAAAAGAAATGAACAAAGCCTCCAATAAATATGGAACTATGTGAAAAAAAACAAACCTAAGTTTATTTGGTGTACCTGAAAGTGATGGGGAGAATGGAACCAAGCTGGAAAACAGTCTTCAGGATATTATCCAGGAGAACTTCCCCAACCTAGCAAGGCAGGCCAATATTCAAATTCAGGAAATACAGAGAACAGCACAAAGATACTCCTCGAGAAGAGCAATCCCAAGACACATAATTGTCAGATTCACCAAGGTTGAAATGAAGGAAAAAGTGTTAAGGACAGCCAGAGAGAAAGGTCGAGTTTCCAACAAAGGGAAGCCCATCAGACTAACAGTGGATCTCTCAGCAGAAACGCTACAAGCCAGAAGAGAGTGGGGGCCAATAGTCAACATTCTTAAAGAAAAGAATTTTCAACCCAGAATTTCATATCCAGCCAAACTAAGCTTCATAAGTGAAGGAGAAATAAAATCCTTTACAGACAAGCAAATGTTAAAAGATTTTGTCACAACCAGCCTGCCTTATAAGAGCTCTTGAAGGAAGCACTAAACATGAAAAGAAACAAGTACCAGCCACTGCAAAAACACGCCAAATTGTAAAGACCATTGATGCTATGAAGAAACTGCATCAATCAATGGGCAAAATAACCAGCTAACATCATAATGACAGGCTCAAATTCACTCATAACAATATTAACCTTAAATGTAAATGGGCTAAATGGTCCAATTAAAAGACACAGACTGGCAAATTTGATAAAGAGTCAAAACCCAACCGTATGCTGTATTCAGGAGATCCATCTCATGTGCAAAGATGCACATAAGCTCAAAATAAAGGGATGGAGGAAGATCTACCAAACAAATGAAAAGCAAAAAAAAAAAGTAGGGGTTTCAAACCTAGTCTCTGATAAAACAGACTTTAAACCAACAAAGATCAAAAGAGACAAAGAATGCCATTACATAGTAGTAAAGGGATCAATTCAACAATAAGAGCTAACTATCCTAAATATATATGCATCCAATAAAGGAGCACCCAGATTCATAAAGCAAGTCCTTAGAGACCTACAAAGAGACTTAGACTCCCACACAATAATAATGGTATGATTGCATGCCTAGAAAACCCTAAAGAATCCTCCAAAAAGCTCCTAGAGCTGTTAAAAGAATTCAGCAAAGTTTCTGGATACAAAATTAATGTACACAAATCAGTAGCTCTCCTATAAACCAACAGCAACCAAGCTGAGAATCAAATCAAGAACTCAACCCCTTTTAAAATAGCTGCAAAAAAAAAAAATTAAAATACTTAGAAATATACCTAAGGAGGTGAAAGACCTCTACAAGGAAAATTACAAAACACTGCTGAAAGAAATCATAGATGCCACAAACAAAAAGAAACGCATTCCGTGCTCATGGATGGGTAGAATCAATATTGTGGAAATGACCATACTGCCAAAAGCAATCTACAAATTCAATGCAATTCCCATCAAAATACCACCATCATTCTTCATAGAACTATAAAAAAGAATCCTAAAATTCATACGGAACCAAAAAAGAGCCCACATAGCCAAAGAAAGACTAAGCAAAAAGAATGAACCTGGAGCATTACATTACCTGATTTCAAACTATACTATAAGGCCATAGTCACCAAAACAGCATAATACTGATATAAAAATAGGCACATAGACCAATGAAACAGAATAGAGAACTCAGAAATAAACCCAAATACTTATAGTCAGTTTATATTTGACAAAGCAAACAAAAACATGAAGTGGGGAAAGGACACCCTTTTCAACAAATGATCCTGGGAAAATTGGCAAGTCACAAGTAGGAAAATAAAACTGTATCCTCATCTCTCACTTTATACAAAAATCAACTCAAGATGAATCAAGGACTTAAATCTAAGATGTGAAACTATCAAAATTCCAGAAGATAACATTGGAAAAATCCTCCTAGACATTGACTTAAGCAAGGATTTCATGACCAAGAACCCAAAAGCAAATGCATGAAAAAAACAAAGATAAATAGGTGGAACTTAATTAAACTAAAGATCTTTTGCGTGGCAAAAGGAACAGTCAGCAGAGTAAACAGACAACCCACAGAGTGGGAGAAAATCTTAAAAATCTATACGTCAGAGAAAGGACTAATATCCAGAATCTACAACAAACACAAAAAAATTAGCAAGAAAAAAAATCTCATCAAAAAGTGGACTAACGACATGAATAAACAATTATCAAAAGAAGATATACACGGGCCATCAAACATATGAAAAAATGTTCAATATCACTAATGATGAGGGAAATGCAAATCAAACCCACTATGTGATACCACCTTACTCCTGCAAGAATGGCCAAAATCAAAAAATAATGGAGGTCCGTGTGAATGTGGTGAAAGGGAACACTTCTACCCTGCTGATGGGAATGTAACCTAGTATAACCACTATGGAAAGCAGTGTGGAGATTCCTTAAAGAACAAAAGTAGAACTACCATTTGATCCAGCAACCCCAACACTGGGGATCTACCCAGAGGAAAAGAAGTCATTGCACGTGTATACTTACAGGAGCACAATTCACAGTTGCAAATATGTGGAACCAACTCAAAAGCCCATCAATCAACAAGTGTATAAAGAAATTGTGGTATTTATATATGATGGAATACTCAGTCTTGAAAAGGAATGAACTAATGGCATTCGCAACAACCTGGATGGGATTAGAGACTATTACTCTAAGTGAAATAACTCAGGAATGGAAAGACAAACATGTATGTTCTCATTCATAAGTGGGAACTGAGCTATGAGTATGCAAAGGTATAAGAATGACATAATAGGCTTGGCGCGGTGGCTCACACCTGTAATCCCAGCACTTTGGGAGGCCGAGGCAGTCAGATCACCAGGTCAGTAGATTGAGACCATCCTGGCTAACACGATGAAACCCCATCTCTACTAAAACTACAGAAAAATTAGCTGGGCACT
The DNA here is from genome assembly GCF_001698545.2 of Rhinopithecus bieti. Taxonomy (NCBI): domain Eukaryota; kingdom Metazoa; phylum Chordata; class Mammalia; order Primates; family Cercopithecidae; genus Rhinopithecus; species Rhinopithecus bieti. Next base: position 914,040 of record NW_016827312.1, read on the forward strand.
GTGGCGGGCGCCCGTAGTCCCAGCTACTCCGGAGGCTGAGGCAAGAGAATGATGTGATCCCGGGAGGTGAGCTTGCAGTGAGCCTAGATGGCGCCACTGCACTCCAGCCTGAGAGACAGAGCCAGACTCCGTCTCAAAAAAAAAAAAAAAAAAAAAAAAAAAAAAAAAAAAAAGAATACAAATTGGGTTCAGTGATTACAGCTCGGGTGATGGGAGCACCAAAATCTCACAAATCACCACTAAAGAACTTAACTCATGTAACCAAATACCACCTGTTCCTCAAAAACATATGGAAATTTTAAAAAAATAAGAAAGAAAAAGAAAGTTACTTTAGATGTATGAGCTGCTCCCTCCATTAGAAAGAGAAACTCTAATATTCAAAAAATGGAAATGGGTGGAGGCCAAATTATCAGATCAAGGAAAATATTTATTTCAACATAGCAGAACCAGTTCGACCATTTAACTTACCAGAACATGTAGAGTGGCAAGCAGTAGAGACATTTGACCCCAAGACATTTAAGTAAAGAGAAAGTTCTTCCTATACAGGTTCAGAGTTTGTATGTTGAACCAAATATAAAAGCAGACCTAAATGAATATATCTGGATCTTTCCAGTGGGCATGGAAGGGAAAAAAAAAAAGGATAGGCTGCTCAACCCAGGAAAGAATTACACTCCTTTTCCATGATAATTTTCTACTTATTTTGATCATAATTACGGGGGGGTTCTACTAACCTGCCTGGTTTCTACTCATCTGCTACAGATGCACTCTTACTTGTCAGTATGTCCCAACCACTTTCAGAATCTACAGTCCATCCTTTCATTCAATGAAATAATCTGTTGAGTAAATATGCCCAACAAATGTATGGGTGGTGGGGGTTGCAAAAATCCCTGTGACAGATTTTTCAATTACTCTGGTCCTTTATAAATATAAACGGATGACCAAAGATCACAAACATTTGATACAGACCAAAAGTATAAAGGAAATTAACAAAGGGAACATTCTATTCTCAAAGGAAATGGAATAGAATAAAATGTAAAACAATAGAAACAATTTTCAAAAATCTAATTAATAGCCTCAGAGAGATTTAAGAAGCTGTTGAACCAAACCAAAATAAGAGTACTGTAACAAAGGAGCAATCATATTACACACACAAAAAAAGGGTTCTTTGAAATTAAAACAAATATCAAAATATGGTGGTGTCTCAGTTCATTTAGCATTGCTACAGTCAAATACCCGAGGCTGGGTAATTTATAAAGAAAAGATGCAGGCTGGGAAGTTCAAGATCATGGCCCTGGTTTCTGGTGAGGGCTTTCATGCTGCATTATAACATGGCAGAGAAGGTCAAAGGGGAAGCAGACATGTATGAAGAGGCAAAACTCAAGGGGTAGCCTGGCTTTAAAACAACCCATAGTCAAGGGAACTCATTCACTCCCATGAGAACTAATCCAGTCTTGCCAGAGCAAGAACTCAGTACCACAACAATGCCACTAAGCCCTTTATGAGGGATCCATTTCCATGATCCAAACACCTCCCATTAGGCGTCACCTCCCAATACCACCACATTTGGGATCAAATTTCAACGTGAGTTTTGGTGGGGACTAATAAACCATAGCCAAACCATTGCAAGTGCAGAACAAACTAGTATTCTAGAAAAAGAGGTGAGCAAATCCATACTACAAGGCAGAAGAGACAAAGACTTAGAAATGTGAGAGAAAAGCAACACAGGGTTCAGATGTAGAAAATCCAAGGTCTATCTAATAGTAATCTTATAACTGAACAGTGAAAATTAGCTAACTAGTTGAAAAAAAAAATTGAAAGCAAACTATCTTGAGACAAAGATGAGAGTCTAAATTGGAGGATACAGTCAAAAGACTTTGTAAAGAGTGTCTCCAATATAAAAATAGACATGACATGAATCTACTAAAGACCAGAAAGACTGATTATAACATACTGCTTGTGAAATGAAGACATAAGTTCCTTCTGATTCAAAAAATTGTGGGTTGTATGGAACAGTAAGAGACTGGGAAAAATTAGTGTCCCATGAAAAAGTTTACGTCCAGATAAAGAGTGCTGTGTTTTTTTGTTTTTTGTTTTTTAACAATAAAGGAAGATAAGAAACAATACTGCCCTAAAGAGCAGTCAAAAGTGCCATTTTTCAGGTAATTCGGGACAGAAATAAGCCCTCTTTGGGTTTGTAACAGATATTACCTATCATCTTAGAATATAAGTTTTATTTGCTAAAGCAAGTTGTGGTATTTATAAGATGATATTTTGCTTACAGGTGTACCTTTTACTAATTTCTCTTGAAAAATTATCATAGGCATAGGAAGAGTTTAAATTTTGATTTTATTTTAGAAAAAAAATTTGTCTTAGCATAAGACATAATTGATGACACTCATTTTATGAGACCATTGACAAAGTATTATGGTCTGGAAATCCAAAATTATTCAAGTTAAAATAAGCTACAACAAAACCTGAATGCTTTTCATGATCCGTTTTAACTTGAGAAGATTTTTTTTTTTACAAATTAAAATTTTGAAGACTCCATCACAATAAGTGTGGCAGTTCCTTTGGTTTTAGTTTCTTTCACTTGCTATTAAAATTCAGTGAAATACAATTCAATAATCTTTTCTTATTTAGAAAAAGTTAAGTGATTACGGGTAATAGGATTGCAGTGTTTCCTAATTTTTTCTATGTATTTATGTATATTTTCTCTTTTTCTTTCATCTACCTTGAATCTTCTTATGCCCTGATTATTTTGAAGGCACTGTAAGGTTAAACAGTGGCCTGATATGTATCCTGTCTTTGAGGTATTCGTTGACTGTTGGACAAAATTGGCCATGCCTCTCATTCTTTTCTTATTTTCTTCATCTTCAAGATGTTAATAATATTATTAATATTGCCCGCTTTATTTAGAGTTCATTGAATATCAAAACCCTGACATAATAATTGTTGAAGAACTTATCATCACTGTAAGGATAAAAGCAACCATTTTTTTTTTTTTTTCTCTTATAGAGTCTTAATACCAACTTTACTCATTGTAAAAACATGTCATGCCTGGGCACAATAATCTAATTACTCAAAGTACAGCCTTACTGGAGCAGGACACCAATAAAATAGGAAAACGTATCAAATAGCCCACAATTTAGTTTACTATATTTCACTGCCCCTTAAACTTTAACTTCTCCCCAAAAATGAGTGAATAATGAATTAACGCACCAGCAAATGAATCAAAATAGGAGTTGAAGTGTGATCTGTCTATCAAAGCTCTATATGTATGCCAGCATGAAATATATGTGGATGTGTAATATTTGGAAGGCCTCAGACTGGGAAATATCTTCCCTAAACCAAGGGGAGAAATAGCATTGAGGACATTATAGTATCTTTTGAGTCTTTATGATAGAAGATGATCTAGATTACAACCAGATCAGTTAAGTGACCACGTGAACTACATGCATTGAAAACTGATGAACTACTTAGATACAGTACTTAGATACAGACCAACAAGTATCACATAAAAGGATTTCTCATATAAACTCTATTTTATGGGAGTCTAATACAATTTATCTTCTGATATTGATGATTGCTAAATGAATTCCCAAGGGTGCTGGTGATACCTGGGTAAAGTTGAATCCCCACAGCATTCATATAGATTCGCTTTCACCCACATAACTTAGCATCCTGTGACCACTTATAATATTTAGGGATCCCCAATTACTGGAGCGTAAACAGTGATTTGCTTTTGCATTTGCTATTCCCTATTCCGAGAATGTATTTCCTAGGACATATTTGTGACTGCTCCTGCCTTCAAGACATCTCATCAGAGAGGCTTTGACTCTCTTATATTTCCAGTGTTCCCTCAAACTCCCTAATCCTTTTACCCCTCATTATTATTCTCCAGAGCACTTGCAACCACCAAATATATGTGTGTTTGTTAGTGTATTGGGTTAAAAAAAATTTTTTTTTGAGACAGAGTCTCACTTTGTCACTCAGACTAGAGTGCAGTCACACAATCGTTGTTCCCCACAGCTTTGAACTCCTGGGCTCAATGATCCTCCCACTTCAGCCTGCAAAGTAGCTGGGACTACAGTCTACACCACCACACTCAGCTATTTTTTACATTTTTTGTAGAAATGGGATATTGCTATGTTGTCCAGACTTGTTTATTGCTTATTTATCATTGTTCATTTTCCCACAAGTATTTAAGCTCCCCAAGAGCAGGTCTATTCACTTTCTTTTCCCTATTGCCTTGCATGAGGTAAAAACCCAGTAAATAATTGCTGTATCAATGAATGGCATCAATGACTACCTTTTTTATTTTTATTTTTTACTTTAAAGTCAATACATATTTTGGGAGAGGCTTGAGGTTGAAAAAAATCAACACTTGCTACTGTTTAGTATTTCAAGGAAAAGTTGGCATTGTAGTAAGGGCTAAAAAATTTTTTAGCAGAATCACAGGAAAAGTCATACTGAGAAAAACTAACAAATTGAAGTTAACAGTAGGAGCCTTATTCATCTCTCTTAGGAGATCTGAAGAGTGATCCTGACAAGATGGTCCATGCCAGCCGTAATAGCAGTGACACACAAATCCATTCTTCATGTCTGTTATTGTCTTCTGTTTATTGTGTTCAGAAATGATGAATCTGAAACTCTTGTTTAGAACATATTTCTTACCACTGCTTTCAGGCATATGCAGATAGAAGGAGGACTCAGGTGTTTTTCGAATACATCTTCCATGATTGTTACATAGACTCTGACTACAGAGCTTGGCTGCAGAGGTCACATTCACAGCATAATGGCCCAAAGGCCCTCGGATAGATTGTTGCATAGATAAGCAGTTCTCCTGTAGGAAAAACAGAAATCTACTTAAAGCACTCTCAAAGTGTGATTCCATTATCCAGGCAGTATTAATGCCTGAAGTTTTGTATTTGGTAAGGCTGAGGAGGAAGAGCATTTCTGTGGATTAACTATTTAAAGGAGGGACTAAGCCTTTATAGGGTCATTTGAGTATGAGCCATGCCTTTAATTGGGAAGACTATGAACCAACCAAATTCATATCATTTCCAGGTGAAGATGATCTCACAGTGTCCCAGTAGAGACTAGTCCTTGATGTAAAGATATATTTGTAGTAATACTTTTAAAAGATATCATTAATATGGGAATGGCTTGTTAAAATTTAACTTTACTTGTGAAACATTTTCAATGCTGATATTCAATATATTTTAACATTAGGTCAGATTTTTCAAAAACTACCAAGTCATCCTATTCTTCTCTCTACCTCTGATGAGAGAACAATTCTAAAGTTGATGAGTTCTCATCCACATTTTTATAATTTTACTAGGGGTGTGTGTGTGTATGTGTGTGTGTGTGTGTGTGTAATTATGAACAAGAGGGGGTATTATTTTGTGCTTTTAATCATTTACATACATATATCATGTAGGATATTTTTGCAATTCGCCTTTTGAACTTAACCTTTTTCCATTTTTTATGTTGATACATGTAGCATTTTTTCATTTTAATTGTTGTTCAGTATTTCATAATATAAATATAACATACTTTACTTGTCCATCAGTCAGTTTTTAGGAGGTAGAATATAAAAGATCATTATTTACACGAAATGCTAGTGTTACTTGTACATTGTATATAGGGTCCAATGATAGTAGGTAAGAATGTCTTCCCACAAGTCTACCATTGGGTATTTCATTGATGTGTCCATAGCATTGAGCTTTAACTTTAGGACACATTTCTGTACATTAATGATCATATTGTACAGTTAGGATGGGCAAACCTAATTGAAATGATATTATCAGCTAACCCAGAAGAGCCTGACTGGAATCTTGATAAATGCCTGCCTTGATCCACACAGGTAGGACCATGGAAAAATTCTAGTAAATTAATTAGTAACATAAATTGAGTTTTCTACTAGCATTTAATTATTTATTTTATCAATATTTAAACTAATGCATAATTAAAAACCAATTAAGCTTAGAACAGTGGGATATTTTCTCAGTGAGAGGAGGCCCCAGAACTGTGACTCCATCTGGTAAAGATTTGGGAGATTCAAATTGAAAGTCATAAGGCAGAATAAAGCTCTTAATTGACAGGCAGTTGAACAAGGCCAGCACTTTGGCAATAGTAAATTCTGAAGATCATGTAAGCAATATTATTTGTTACAGACACATTCAATCTGGGGCAGTCTCATACTATATTTAGAAACACACGCTGTTTTTAGTCAGGACAAGACTCCTTGTCTGAGGCATCTGAGGAGGTTTCTAAGAAAGACACAGTAAAATAAAACAGGCAAACAATTGAAGCAAAGGAAAGAAGAGAAAAGGACGTCTGGGAAGGAAAAAAGAGGAAGGACGAAAAAGCAACCAAGAAAGACAAAGGTCGGGAGGAGTCAAATGAAGACAACATAGAACACTGGCAAATAAAATCAACTTGAACTTGGGCATTCCCTGTTCTGTCACAGCCGTCCTCCTTGAAATACCTTCTTCACTTAGCTTCCAGAACATCACATCCCTGTTTTGTCCCCAACCTCACTAGATGTTCCTTCTCAGTCTTCTTTATTGACTCCTGTTCATCTTTCCTACATTTAACACTGGAGTGCCCCGGCTTAAATCTTAGACCTCTTCTCTTCTATAGCTGTACTATTTCACTGAATAAACTCATCCCATCTCATTACTTTAAATACAATCCCCAAGTGTGTATCACCCAGACCTTATCCCTGAATTGATTATATACCCACCTATTTACTTGACATCTCTACCTGGATGTCTTACAAGCATTTCAAACTTAACGTACTCCAACATAATCTACTGACCCTCTTCCCAGAGTTCCCCATCTCAGCATAAGCCAACTTCCTCTTTCCAGTGCCTTAGGAGCAAAACCTTGGAGTTATTCATCACTCCTTTCCCCCCTTACAGTTAATCCATCAGCAAGTCCTTTTCAGTCTACCTTCAAAATATATCCAGAATTCAACCCTTGCTACCACTCTGTTTCAGGTCACTAACAGCTCTCACCTGGATGATTGCCTCCCAACTAGTCTCACACAATCTGTTCTAAATACAGTAAGCATACATATGTTTCTCTCTATAATTAAGTAAAATAGGAATTAATAATAAAAGTAGACACAAAAATCCTAGTTTTTTACAGATTAAAAATACCCTCCCAAGTAGCGATTTGGTCCAAAAGGAAATTTTTTAAATTACAATTTCAAATTAATTAGAAAATAAAACAACTGGAATACTACATGTTAAAATGTGTTAATACATCCAAAGTAATTTTCAATGTCAATGCCTAGTCATAAGTGCTTTTGTTTACTGGGCGATCCAATTATCAAAGCAGAAACAAGGCATTTTGGCATTGGCTTTCACCTGGACTCCCATTCAGCTATACAGCAGTGTGCACTAGTAGCTGATGGGGTGCTGAGTGGCACGCTTTCCACTTAAGCTTTTTTCTATACTTCCTGTTCCCCCAACTCTCTGCATCTTCTCAGTCACTTTTCCACTCTTAGAAGCTCTACCTTAGTGGCTACCTGCTTCATTGAATCAGTGCATTTCCTATCTCTGTCTCATTATCAGAAGCTGGTCACCAATTTCCTAGAACCCAGCAAATGATATTCTACCTATTATGGCAAACTTTCTTGACTTTCAGTGTATCTGGAGCATTCACTAAATTTCTAAAATTAGCTTCTAATTTTAAATCTTTATCCAAAGAAATGTGTACCTTTTTGTGGAAGTTTATCTTCTACTCTGTCTTTGGATCTGAATGAAATCTCCTAACATTTTAAAGCATGCTAATACTAGATGCAAAAACACTTTTATTGCAACAGCTTTGATTATTTAACATAGAGGAATAAAATAATAAATTAAACAACCATTCAATTCAAGAAGTTCGAAAAATAATTTTTTAGAAAGCAATCTCATGAAAAGAAATAATAAAGTTAAAAGTATAAATTTATGAATTAGAAAATTGAATTTATAAAGAGTAGGTCTTCAAAAAAAGAAAACCATCAAACATTCATATCTGACAAGCCTAACTAATCAAAAAAGGAAGAGTCATGATTGATTGATTGATTGATTAAGTGGTTGAACTCAGTCTCCAATTCATTGATAACGCATAGCTTGAAGCATCTACCCATTGTTTCACCCTTTGTGAAATGGTTGGTTCTTGAGGCACAGTCAGCCCTCATCATAAAACTATTACGGGTGACTATGTCCACCCTAAACAAAGATACTCCCAGATTACCACCCAGAAACCAAGGACAAAGGCCAGATCTCTCTTTGGGAAAAGCCAGATTCTTTATAACCCATTATCTCTCCATCTCACTACCTCCTCTTCTATTTTACTATGAAAGTTTTGATTATATCAACCTTAATTATTGCTTCTAGAGTTGGATTTATCAGCCTTTTGGATGTGATTCCATGACTATTTCAGCTGCTCTAAGGAAAGATGATCTGTATTTAAAGATTTATATCAGTAATCTAAAAGAAAATTTTGTCTATGTGACAGCTTGGATTTAATCAGACCATCCCAAATACATGTTTTGATCAGGGGAAACTTGTTAAACCATTTATATGTAATGTGGTCAAAAAAAGACAGGAACTTTACATATAACTTATAAAAATGTGATATACCACATAAACAGAATGAAAATAAAATCATGTGATCATCTTACTAGATACAGAAAAGCATTTTTTAAAAATTTAACACCCCTTCACAGTAAAAACTCTTACAACAATAGGTATAGAAAGAATGTATCACAACATATAAAGGCCATATATGACAAGCCCATAGCTAACATCATAGTCAATGATGACAAGTTGAAAGCTTTTCCTCTAAGATCAGAAATAACACAAGGATACTCACTCTAATCATTTCTCTTTTATTCATTTTAGTTTAATTATTTTTCTTTAAGAGATGGAGTCCGTCACCCAGGCTGAAGTGCAGTAGAACAATCATAGTCCATTACAGCTTTGAAATCCTGGGTTCAAGTCATTCACCTGCTGTAGCCTCCTGAGAAGCTAGGACTACAAGCACACACCAACACACCTGGCTAGCTTTTTCTTTTTTACTTTTTGTAGAGATGGGGTCTCATTATGTTGTCCAGGCTGGGTTTGAACTCATGGCCTCAAGCAATCCTCCTGCCTCAGCTTCCCAAAGTACTGGGATTATAGGCATGAGCCATCTTATCCAGCCAACTCTGACCACTTCTATTCAACATAATACTAGAAGTCCCAGCTAGAGCAATTAGCAAGAAATAAAAATGAATCTGAATTTAAAATTATCTCTGTTGCAGATGATATAATTCTCTATATAGAAAACCCTAAAACTACAAAAGAGAGGGGCGGAGCAAGATGGCCGAATAGGAACAGCTCCAGTCTCCA
>NW_016827312.1:927077-929080 GCF_001698545.2 Rhinopithecus bieti
AAAAAAAAAAAGAAAAGAAAAAAAAAAACTACAAAAAATGTCATAAGTAATAAAGAAATTCAGTAAGGTTGCAGTATACAAAATCAACCTATACAAATTAATTGAATTTCTATTCATTAATAGTGAGCCATCTGAAAAGGAAACTAAGAAAACAATTCCATTTACAATACCATTAAAAATAATAAAATCCTTAGGAATAAACTTAACCAAAAAAGTGAAAGACTTATACATCAAAAACTACATAATATTGATAAAAGGCATTAAAGTAGACATAAATAAAAGATAACCTACATTTATGGACAGAAAAACTTAATATTGTTAAAATGTCCACACTGCCCAAAGTGATCTGCAGGTTCAATGCTATCCCCATCAAAATCCCAATGGCAATTTTTACAGAAATAGAAAACAAAAAACTAAACTTTATATGGAACCACAAAAGACCCAGAAGAGCCAAAGTAACTTTCAGAAAGAACAAAACTGGAGGCTTCACATTTCCTCATTTAAAAATACATTACAATTCTACAATAAATAAAACACTATGTTACTGGTATAAAGGAAGATATACAAGTCACAGGAACAGAATAGAGAGGCCAGAAGTAAACCCACACATATATGATCAACTGATATTTGACAAGAGTGCCAAGGACACAACAGAGAAAGGATAGTCTCTTCAACAGATGGAGCTGGGAAAACTAGATATCCATATGCCCAGAAACGAAATTAGATCCCTATCTTACACCACACACAAAAGTCAATTCAAACTGGACTAAAGACTTACTTAACATTAGACCGAATACTCTAAAATGCCTAAAAGAAAACACACGGGGAATGCTTCTTGACACTGGTCTTGGCAATTATTTCTTAGACATGACACCAAAAGGACAGGCAACAAAAACAAACATGGACGAATGGGACGCATCAAACTGAAAAGCTTTTGCACAGCAAAAGAAACAGCAGTGTGAAGAGATAACCTATAGAATAGTAGAAATATTTCCAAACCATATATCTGATAGAGGTCAATATCCAAAATATATAAGGAACTTCTATGACTCAGCAAAAAATCCAAATAACCCAATCAAAAATTAAGCAAAGGACCTGAACAAACATTTCTCCAAAGAAGACATACAAAGGGCGAATATGTATATGAAAAGATGCTCAAAATCGTTAATTATCGGGGAAATGTAAATCAAAACAATGAGCTGTCACCTCACACCTGTTAGGATGGGTATAATTTAAAAAATAAAAGATAACAAGTGTTGAATTTGTAGAGAAATGGGAACCCCCAAATCCTGTTGATGGGAATGTTAAATGGTACAACAGCTATGGAAAACAGTATGGAAATTCCTCAAAACATTCTAACTGTAACTACTATGTGATTCAGTATATATGCATATACACTTCTGGATATATAAAAGAAGTGAAATTGCAATCTCAAAGAGATGTCTGCATTCCCATGTATATTGCAGCACTATTCACCATAGCCAAGGAATGGAAACAATCCAAGTGTCTGTTGACAGATAAATGAATAAAGATAATTCACTATATACATACGATGAAATATTAGCCTTTTAAAAGAAGGAAATAATGTCATTTATAACAACCAGATGAACCTGGGGGGGCATTATTCTATGTGAACTAAGGCAGTCACAGGACAAATGCTACATGATTGTACTTACGAGGTATCTAAAATAGTAAACTCGTAGAAGCAGAGAATACAGTAATAATTGTAAGGGGCTGAGGGTGGGAAAAATAGGAAGTTGTTATTTAAAAGTTGCAACATTTCAGTCATGCTAGATAAATAAGTTAGGGATATGCTAGTTCAGTTACGCTAGATAAATAAGTTCGAGAGATCTCCTGTACAACATAGCGTCTATAGTTAATAATGTATTAAGCAATCCAAAATTTAAGAGGGTAGATTTCATATTAAGTGTTCTTATAAGAAAAGAACAGAATAGATTGTTAATTTTTTTTTTTTTTTTTTTTTTTTTTTTTTTTTTTTTTTT
>NW_016827312.1:929428-942205 GCF_001698545.2 Rhinopithecus bieti
AAAAAAAAAAAAAAAAAAAAAAAAGGAAGAAAGAATTATTTATCATTTTTGGAGCATCTGCCCTCCTTAGTGCAAATGAAATAATTTTCATTTTAAAATTTTATTTTTTGTTTGTCACATATGTATTATGCCATGTAATCTACCAAAATCCTGCAGAGGAGGTTTTATTTTAGTCTAGTTTTTTAGTTGGAGAAGCTGAGACTCAGAAATGTTAATTAACATGCTCAAAATTACACCCCTAGGACATAAACATCAGTTTCTCACTTAGCTGTCTGATTAGAATGATTGCGCTCTTTCTACCCTTCTACTAACAACAATGGCTGGTATGGAGTAGGTGCTCAATGTTAGACCCTGTACTTTTTGAATTTCACTAAGGTCAAGCAAGCAGATAATCAGCAACCATTTGACTCTGATGCGAAAAAAAATTTTTTTAAACCAATCTCAAAAGTGTATTCAAGTTGCTGACAGAGAAATCATTGCTTACCTTTGAAGCAGAATATTCATATCCTCCCCACAATATTACTCCCGCTGCCCCCAATGCAGCACTTTCGCCAATTGTATGTACTAAGTCCTCCTAGAAAAGAGAGGTATCAGGAGTAGTTTCCACCAAGTCAAATTTTGTCACTGATAATGCAATAATAAGACTCAACCCCTCAACTGTGGTAAGGAACACATTAATAACGATATCTTTGTTTCTAAAACAAAGGACTATACCACAGGGTAAATACTGCATGATCTCAGACAGAATCTGAAAAAGTTGATCTCACGGACGTAGAGAATAGAATGGTGATTACCCGAGGCTGAGGTGGTTAGGAGGGAGAGGGGATTGAGGAGATGTTGGTTAAATAACATATAATTACAATTGGATAGGAGGAAAAAGTTCAAGAAATCTATTGTATAGCATGGTGTCTATAGGTAATGACAATATATTGTATTCTTGAAAAATGCTAAGAGAGTGGATATGAAGTGTTCTTAAAAATAGCTGTGAGGTCATGAATTTGTTAATTAGCTAGATTTAACCATTCTACAATGTATATGTACCTCAAAACATTATGTTGTATATGATAAATACACACTACAATTGTATATGTTGACTAAAATATAAATTTTAATACACAGAAAAAAAGCATTTCTTTTAAATAAAGCTATCATACAAAAAAATAAAACAAAAGACTAGAGCAGAATTGGAAAAGGTGATACTGCCTTGGATTCTTACATTTACTTGAGAAATATTTGCAATGTTCCAGGCAATATTCTAAACACTAAGAATATAAAAATGAAATAGATTTCAATTCCTGTTCTTGAAGGAATGCTTTTTAGTCTAATGGTTGAGACAGACATATAAACAAGTGACTATAATATAATAAGATAATTTTTATATTAGTACTCACAAGGCATATATAAATTAGAAGTGCTTAATACTTCATGGAAGAGTCTGGGAAGGCTTCCTTGAACAGGTTAAATTTCAGATGACTCTTGGGAATGAGAATCAGTAGACTCTTGAGAATGAGTATGAATTCACAAGACAGTCTAGAGAGAGCAGAGTTTTATATCCACAAGGAAGAATAAGAGCAGAGACTCAGATCCAGGCAAAATCACAGTTCATCCGGAGAACTCCCAGCACTTCCTTGTGGTAAAGCGTACAGAATTTCGTAAGAACATATGAATTTCTATGTATAAACAGAATCCAAATACAAACATAAAAATGCTGTTTTAAAGTGTTAAGACAACTGGCCGGGCGCAGTGGCTCACGCCTGTAATCTCAGCACTTTGGAAGCCCAAGGCAGACAGATCACTTGAGGTGAGTAGTTCGAGACCAGGCTGGCCAACATGGTGAAACCCTATCTCTACTAAAAATAAAAAAATAGCCAGTCATGGTGGTGCCTGCCTGTAATCCCAGCTACTTGGGAGGCTGAGGCAGGAGAGTCTCTTGAATTCAGGAGGCAGAGGCTGCAGTGAGCCAAGATCCTGCCACTGAACTCCAGCCTGGGTGACAGGGTGAGACTCCATCTCAAATAAATAAATAATGCAAAAATTTAGTGCTGGAAAGACATAAATTTGCAACTTTGATTCTTTTTTCTTTTTGCGTATAAAGAATGCATTGGAGGCCAGGCATGGTGGGTAATCCCAACACTTTGGGAGGCTGAGGTGGGTGGATCACCTGAGGTCAGGAGTTCGAGACCAGCCTGATCAACATCGTGAAACCCCATCTCTACTAAAAATACAAAAATTAGCCAGCATGGTGGCACATGCCTATAATCCCATCTACTTGGGAGGCTGAGGCAGGAGAATCACTTGAACCAGGGAGGTGGAGTTTGCAGTGAGCCGAGATCGCACCATTGCACTCCAGCCTGAGCGACAGAGCGAGACTCCATCTCAAAAAAAAAGAAAGGAATGCATTGGAGGGGAAAGTCAAGATAGTACAGGCAGGAACACCAATTAGGAGGTGATAGAAATTGTTTGGTGAGAAATGATGATGCCTCAACAAAGGCAGTGTCAGTCCTTGTAAAGCAGAGGGAACAGATTGAAGAGTTATTTGGAAATAAAGATGGGTAAGTTTTAGTTACCTATTGGATAATGGAAAGAGGAGAAGGGAGGCAGCCAAGTGACTTTCAGATTGGGTGACTATGTAGATTACAGTTCACCAAGATAAGAAACTGAGGATGTTATGCTAATGAATATAGGCCAAGAGCAAAGAAGTAGGAAATAGGGAGAGATGGGAGATAAAGGGGATGACAGATGGAGCAATCTGCATTCTTTTCTCCCCTGCAAGGTATGGAGAGTCAGAGATCCAGTGCAAAGGTGGAGTGCTCACAGACTGCAGTGAGTAAATTGTCACGCCACTGTAAGCTTTCCTGCATGGTAGGAAGGTTTCAGCAATACTGGTATGTATGTTCTGCAATTTGTCTAAGTAATACAACAAGAAATGAAATCATTCTTCCATTATACTGACTAGTATCACATTCCTTAAACCTAAATGTAGTCATTTATTTTAATTGAGACACTCCTGAAGGCAAATACCAACCAGAACTGGTTTTTAAAAAATGCATTGGAAAGTTATGTTACTTAGACCAAAGGTGAGAAAAACCTGTACTGTTTTTTGATATGTGATACATGGAAGGCAATAGGAAAGCATTAAAACAATTCAATATAATGCTCAGGTGATTCTATATATTTTGGTGAGTAAAGAATGCAGTCTATTGATTTCCAAAGTAGAGCTCAGAGGTGATACATAACCTATAATTTACTTTAAAAGTCTAATGTACCCACAAAATTAAAATAAAAAAGATTAAAAGCCTAATAGCACAAAAAATAGGAAAGCAATGAAAAGCTTTTATGAAAATGTGGCTCATCTCATTCTCCCATTTTCTCTCAAGGTGAACTCTTTGACTGAATGAATTATTATTATTTTCTACTGTTATTACTAATAACATGTAATTCCTGACACAATGTAGGTGCTCAAGAATTTCTGAATGAATAAATGTAACTCAGGTTTTTTCTGAAAAGGATTTAAGAAAGTAAGACGATTTGAGAAAGCTGGCATCACTTGAGGAATATCTTAGCAAGAAGACTTTGGTAGGCATGACTGATATCCTAAAATACCTGGACAACTGGCTTTTGAAAGAAGGATTTGATATATTCTATGTTGCACCAGAAGGTAGAATTAGAACTAGTGGTATGAAGTTAGTAGGAGGCAAAGTAGATTAAATATACTCAAAAACTTTCTAGGGACTAATATTTCCCCCAGACGGCAGTTTTCCTTCTAATGTAAGAAGTGCCCCATCAAAAGTGTTAAAGTAGAGGCAGGATGAGAAAGGGTTTTATTTGGGTAGGAGATGGGTTAAGTGCCCATGAGATTCTTCCAAATTTTTGTCATAATGCTATGATTCTTTTCCTTCTAAACTTATTGAATGATACTGAGTAATCCTGCAAGGTCAAGTCTAATTAATATTTGGATTTTATTCTGAAATATTTAGGAAGAATTGCTACTGCTTTTCAATGGTTTTAAATGGCCTTATCTCAAACCTAAATGGTCTACGTGAGCTGTGTATTGTCTATACAACAGCTTTGCTTCTGTGTTGGGTACTGCCATAAAGAATTGTTGGCTGTCAGGTGTGGATGGAGATTTGAGGGTTTTCTTATCTAGCCACCCATCCAATGATTGAATGCTTAGGATAATGTCCTATGTGACAATCTAGTTAAAGTTTGAACACTTGCCACGTCTTCAAACTTATTATCTTCTAAACAAGCTCATCCCCACATCTGTAGGCTTCTGGCTTTGTGTTCAGTCTAAAGACAGTATCTGTCTCCTTATATAAACCAGTTTTAATGCCTTGACAATAACCACTAGATTGCACTGTAGACTCTTAAAGACAAAATCAAGAGAATCTATGTAATTTTTTCAGTTAGCCTAGCTAATTAAAACATACAAATACAATATAATGAGAAATGTAGCTGGTTAATAATTCACCCCAAGCTCTATCTTGTACGTTTTTGATTTGGAAAATTGCCTTTTCATATTAAGAAGTTCATTCTAGGCCGGCTGTGGTGGCTCACGCCTGTAATCCCGGCACTTTGGGAGGCCTAGGCGGGCAGATCACGGGATCAGGAGATGGAGACCGTCCTGGCTAATATGATGAAACCCCGTCTCTACTAAAAATACAAAAAAAATTAGCCAGGCGTGGTGGCGGGCGCCTGAAGTCCCAGCTACTCGGGAGGCTGAGGCAGGAGAATGGCTGAACCCAGCAGGCGGAGCTTGCAGCAAGCCGAGATCGTGCCACTGCACTCCACGCTGGGCGACAGAGCGAGACTCCTTCTCAAAAACAAAATAAAAAATAAGTTAGTTCTAAAATTTCTCTCTGGTTAAAATTACTCTATCTGTTACATTATTTAAATCAAGTTTAACATCTGTTCTGTAGGAAACTCTTGTGAATGCTAAGCTGGTAAGAACCATTATCCAAAAGTGTTAAGTGCACATCTAATTGTCAGTGACATTTTTCAGCGCCGAGTTGACATTTGAATAAATATACATGCTTAATAAAAGAATAGCATTGTATTGCTAAGGGAAAATAAATATCCTAGAACACTTGTGTGGAGGTTTTATATAGTTATTCTACAAAATTTCCATTAAAAAAAAAAAATGTGAGTGACTGCTTTTCCTTACCTGTGACAGAGCTTCAGTACTACGCAAATAAAATGGTCTGGAAAAAATAAAAACTGGCAAAACATAGTCATGTCTAGCCATTTCAGCAATCCTCATGGCTTCTCTCACCCGATAGTGAACAAATTTCAAAGCATTTAAGCTTGACTTCAGTATTTTATCCAAATATATTGAAGGATAAAGCGCGGCGCTTTTTTCCCACAGCCACAAGAGTTGGTCATTGCGGAGAATTTCATCATTCGGACAATTACCTGTGTACGTCTCTGGATTTATTCTGTAATCATAATTGTAGCAGTCTGGGTAGAGATAAAAGCCCCATAAACATTTTGGTCTCATTTCTAAAGCCAATGTGAGAGTAATGTTCATGACATTTTTTCCAGCATTTTCAAATTCCTCTCGGGCAACTGTTTCCACTTTCATTTCCGACCAATAAGGATGATGGTTTCTAGTGAAGGCTAAAGAGTGGTTTTTATATATTATTCTGCTGCCCCGATTTCTATCCCATTGGGGTTTCCAACTTTCCCAGTCAATAACAACAAGTCCTTCTGATCTCCACCAAGGGACAGCTTCTCCAATGTCATCAGCAGCTTTCCTAAGATGTTCAGAAAGGTTCACGTTCTGCGGTATTCCTCCATTAAAGGATTTTCCATCTTGAGAGAAGTAAGGGTAATACCCTAATTCATTTGGATAAATTATGGCAATTTTTGACCCACTCTGAGTCTCTAAAGGATTTGATATAATGTTAAATACTTGAAGATTTATATTCACGTTGAAGAAAGGTATACAGTACATTGTCGGGGCTGCCCAGAAAATGCTGAAAGGCTGGCTCTGTATCACCGGAGGCATTGCTGGTTTGAGGGCTGCCTGAGTTAACAGGATAAAGAGTGGCAGCACTCCTAACCACGCCACCCATGGGTTACACATGGCTTGAGGTTTTCAGCATTACAGCAGTCTCCTTAAAAATAATAAGCAAAATATCATACATAATGGAGTCAAATGTCCCTTAAGTTTTGTGGTATATAGTGAATAGACCAAATATTTTAAAATATCTTTCAGGTTTAATAATATGTAGGCCAATATAGATATTATAGTCTATATATGGATATTATAGGCCAATGTAGTTTCATCTGAACAAGGGAGGATGAGTGAAGCTTTTTTTTTCACTTGAAATGTGAAAAAAAAAATCTAGTCAATAAAACTATAAAAGTTTCACACATTCATCAGCTATGCAAACTCTAGCTGCTAGCCATTCTGGTTTTAATTTCCTACGATTCTGAATACGCTAACCCAAACCTTCTTGTACTGACAAGCCTTCGCTGGCTGTAAGAGGAACTAGAAAAGAAAGTCTGAATGGATTGTCATATCTCCTTATTGATTACTCGCAAAGTGACTCCAAGAACATGTCCACTTGAAAATTAACAAATATTGGAATTTTAACTAATATTAAATAGAACAAAAAGAAATAACTAACTGTACTAACAGTAATACTTTACATGCAATTTAAAATGCACTGGCCTCAAATGTTTGTTTTTAAAACAGAGAGCAGTTACCCTTGGAACCAGCATAGGCTGAAATAAAAAAAAACAAGTAGAAATTTAATTACCCTTTGTTGATTATGGATTTTGGTGCCATCATCTTCTCTTAGGTATGTAAACAAGCTAAAATCCTATTTGTTCTTGAACTCCAGTGGTTTTCCTATAAAGAAACTGGATTGTATATTCAGCAGTTAAACCCTAAATAAACCTTGTCTCTTTAGGCCCCTCTAACTAGTCCGTTGGGACAAAAACTGCCAAAGAATCTTCCCAGAATATAAGGACTATCTAATAGTTGATGCATTCCAGCCAACAAGATCTCATCCTGAAAGCAATATGGTTGCAGTTACATATCAAAATTATCTTATCATATGGATTTTTTTAAATAAAGGAATTTATTTTAAACAGATGTTTCTCTGATATAAGTAAACTCAGTTTCTTTTTAAGAGTCATACATTGTTTCTCATGTAGTTCTTGGTGTCTTCATTTAATGTACTAAATTCAGGAAAGACACCAACTAAAATTGTATGCTAACTCTCACAACATAGCACCCCAAATTTGTAAAGAAACTTGAGTAAGTCGTAGGCTTTCTGTACACTGAATTTTTAAGTTAACAAATGTGAATGATAATTTACTTTTTAAAATAAACTGGATATTACTGAGACAATCGCCTTCAGTGGAGTGTGTATTATAGCACCAGATGAATCTCCAAGCTACCAGAGATGGTTTCTCTCCCATCACTCTTCTCCAATCATGGGATCTTAATTTGACTCCCATTCACCCACAAAAATATAAAAGCAAATCTTCTTCATTCTTTATTTGTTGTTCAGGGAAAATGTAAGAATATCTACTCTCCATAAATATTATTCTTTACCTCCCTCTGGTCATGACTGCACATTGGGTACATATGCCTAATGAACTGACATCCTTGGGGAAAAAACACCTTTTTAAAGCATTTTTTAAACACCTATTTTGTAGCTAGCCTATGGAAAATTATTTTGGCATTATTTTGGTCCCTAGTCTACATTTTATAACAAACTTCTACTACAGTAACAAACATATGCATTATAATTATATGCATTTTTAAATATAATGAATTCTTTCTACATGCTACTTACTGAGATTTTATGTTTTTCTAGTCATTTCTATTATTCAAGGTATAAAACTAGATCTACATTTTTCCACTTATAAAATATACATACTAATACATACATATACATATATACATACATACACTTGAATGTTTATTCAACAAATCTGATATGTTTCAGGCAAGTAGCCAGGTCTAGCGAAGCAGTGGGGAAAGCAACATAATTTTACACATTGTAAAAAGGTATAGATACCAGCCAGATGCGGTGGCTCATGCGTGTATTCTCAGCACTCAGGGAGGCCGAGGCAGGCAGATCATGAGGTCAGGAGTTTGAGACCAGCCTGGCCAACATGGTGAAACCCCGTCTCTTCTAAAAATACAAAAATTAGCCACTTGTGGTGGTGTGCGCCTGTAATCACAGCTACTCAGGAGGTTGAGGCAGGAGAATCGCTTGAACCTGGCAGGCAGAGGTTGCAGTGAGCAGAGATTGTGCCACTGCACTCCAGCCTGGGTGACAGAGTGAGACTCTTTGTCTCCAACTATATATGACATTCTGGAAAATAAAAAATATGGAGACAATAAAAAAAAATTAGTGGTTGCCAAGGGTTAGGGAGAAGGACAGATGAATAGGTGGAACACAGTGGATTTGGAGAGCAGTGAAACTATTTTGTGTAATACTTTAAAGGTAGATACATGCCATTATACATTTGTCAAAAGCCATAGAATGCACAACACGGAGAGTGAACCCTAATGTAAACTATAGACATTGGATAATAAGAACATGTCCATGTATCAGTTATAACAAATGTCCAGGTCATCAGCTATAACAAATGTACCACTCTGGTGGGGATGTCAATAGCAGGGAAGGTTGTGATGTCAGGGAGAAGGGCGTATATGACAAGTGTCTCTGCTTTCTGCACAATTTTGCTAGGAACCTAAAAGTGCTCTAAAAAGTAAAGTCTATATGAATGAAAAACGTTATAGATCCAATTGCATTCACTGCTACTATGTTTGTAATAGAAAATCCTAGAAACAGGCCGGGCGCGGTCGCACCGGCGGCGCGGGTGGCTCAAGGCCTGCTAATCCCAGCACTTTTGGGGAGGCCGAGACGGCGGAGTCACGGAGGTCAGGAGATCGGAGACCATCCTGGCCTAACAGCGTGAAACCGTCTCTACTAAAAAATACCAAAAAAACTAGCGGGCGAGGGTGCGCGGGCCCGCCTGTAGTCCCAGCTACTCGGCGAGGCTGAGGCAGGAGAATGGCGTAACCCGGGGGAGGCGCGGGCTATGCAGTGAGCTGGAGATCCCGGGCCACTGCACTCCAGCCTGGGCGACAGAGCGAGACTCCGTCTCAAAAAAAAAAAAAAAAAAAAAAAAAAAATAAAAAAAAGAAATCCTAGGAAAACATCTATGTGGCCAACAAGGTTTCTTAAATATACTGTGGAACTATATATGATTATGTAAATTCACCCAAATACTTATAATATGAAGTAACGCTGTTTTTTTTTTTTTTCCAGTTTCTTGTTGTCTTTTCAACTTTTCATCATTTTGGCTATGAAACCCCTCACAAGGAAGAAAGTCAGCTTTAAAGAGCCCAATTTCAGATTGCACACCTGTCAAGCTAAACATTTTCTGCTTCTCTTTGCAGCCACTGCATACCCACACTTCACCATGGCCAGGAACCAGAAGCAACCCTGTATTTGGGAAAAAAGTACTTGGCAAGGGAAGAGAGGAAACACACCTTGTCTTTATTCTCCTGGCGATTTTCTTTCCATCAGATTAATCCAGCCAAGAACGAAAAAAGAGGTTAACTTTTACTAAACTTTGAATTTAACGTTGTATAAACTTAATTAGTGACCAAAGTGCTAAAATCTGCGTTGTTGAGACTAAGGATCTGTAGATGACAGTAACTTTGAGGGTTTTGTTCTGCTGTTCAGTTTTGGAGTCTGGATGACATATGCCCTTCAATAAAACTGGGGTTGTTCAATAAGCTGCTTAACGGAGGCGACGCCTTGCTCCCTCCCTGTCCAGTGGGATGCTGACAGCGTGAAAGGAGAACACAACTAGCCAGGTAAGAGAGGATGCAGAAAGAAAAGGTCCTAGGATGGATGGTTGGTGCATGGCTGCCAATGGTAATGAATGTTACTTTACTGCCCCAAGAAAGGAATGGTTGCCAAATGCTGAGGTGCCAGCTGGACTTCACACATTGTAACACCAAGCACTTAGATGAGGGCCTTGTGGAAGGGGCGGCAGATTGCTGTCGAGCGCCAGGAATTCTAAACCATATTCTGCGGCAATAAAGGAAAACCTTGTCTCTACAAAAAAAATACAAAAATTAGGCCAGGCATGGATGGGGTGCGTGCCTGCTCAGGTCCCAGCTATCGGGGAGGCTGAGGGCTAGGAAGCATCACTTGAGCCCAGGGGTGGAGGTTGCAGTGCAGCCGAGAATCATGCCACAGCTACTACAGCCTGCGAAAATGGGGAGTAAGACCTGAAAAAGAAAGAAAGAAAGAAGAAAGAAAGAGAAGAGAAGATGAGAAAGGAAAGAAAGAAAGAAAGAAGAAAAAGAAAGAACAAGAAGAAGCGAGACGAGAAGATTTGAGCAGAGAGAGGAGAAAAAAGAAGAAAGGGAAAGAAAGAAAGAAGAAGGAAAGAGAAAGAAAGAGGAAAGAAGGAAAGAATGAAGAAGGAAGGAAGGACAGGAAGGAAGGAAGGGAAGGAAGCGAAGGAAGGCAAGAAGGAAGGAAGGAGGAAGGGAAGGAAGGAAGGAAGGAAGGAAGGAAGGTAAGGAAGGGAAGGAAGGAAGGGAAGGAAGGAAGGGAAGGAAAGGAAGGAAAAGGAAGGAAGGAAGAAGGAAGGAAGGAAGGAAGGAAGAAAGAAAGAAAGAAGAAAAAAGAAAGAAAGAAAGCAAAGGGCCACCGAAGAAGAAAGAGAGACAAAGAGCGGCGAAGATAAAGAAAGAAAAGAAAGAAAGAAAGGAATACTTCCAAAGGGAAGCAGTGCACTTGGGACAACCAGTTTTCTATTATAGCGAGGAAATACAGAGAAAACTCAGAGAAGATGTATTTGATCTAGGGGATTCTCTTGACAGGAGATTTTAAGTTACAAAAAATATAATGAACAGGTTTTCAGGGTCAGGGGGTGGCATGATCTTGGCTCCATTAGAGGGTGTAAAGAAGAGCACACAAAAGACAAATAATAACCTGGGAATTTGGGCTTCATGTGTAAAAGGCATGATGGAATGAGTTCTGATGGATTCCTCAAGGGAGATGAATAATCGGTTTCAATTATATCCTCCTTCTTGTCAGTGGTACTATGGTCTTAATGTTGGTGTACCCTCAAAATCATATGTTGAACCTAATCTCCAATGTGATTATATTAACAAGTGGGCCTTTGGGAGATGATTTGGAAGGCTCTGCCCTCATGAATAGGATTAGTTCCCTTATTACAAAGGCCCCAGAGAATGGCCTTACCCCTTCCACCATGTAAGGAAACAGTGAAAAGGTGCCATTTATGAACCAAGGAGCAGGCCCTCACCAGATACCAAACCTATTGGGACCTTGACTGTGGACTTCCTAGCCTTCTGAACTGTGAGAAATACATTTCTGTTGTTTAAGCCACCCAGTTTAAGATATTTTTGTTATAGCAGCCTGAACAGACTATGATCATGGGTATCTTAGACATTCTGTAGTAGGAAGATCTAGAGAGAAAGGGCATCAACTTTCTCTCTAGATCTTTCAGAGCTCTATGAGGTCTCTTTTCAGTTCTGCCAAGGACAGTGTCCAAAATGAGCCTGAGGTTTTATCATGCTTTCTTTTCTTTATACATTTTCTGCAACTGAAATGTGAACCTATTGAGATGGTCTAAACCAGAAAATACACACACACACACACACACACACACACACACGTGATAATAATATAAAATATGTGTGCTTGCATGCATGTGTGTGTGTGTGTGTGTGTCCATATTCCTATGCAATTGGGAACTTCATTCTTTCCACTCAAGAATAGGAAGTTTTATCAGGGAAATATATTCTTACACACTATGAAATCATCAATCACTAAGTTCATTATGATAAAGCATTGTTAAACCTAGGACCCAATAAAAAAAAAAAAATCACATTGGAGTTTGCAACAACTTTTAATCAACAAAAGTATATATATATACACACACATATATATACACACACATATATACACACACACATATATATACACACACACATATATATATGTATACCATAAAACCCTTTGTAATGTATTATGGGGCATTCCAGGCAAAGACGAGAATTTCTTTCATGGAGGGTCTTGTTTGCGTGAAAGCTTGAGCCCTGGCCAGGCATAATAGCTCATGCCTGTAATCACACCACTTTAGGGGGCCGAGGTGGGAGGATTGCTTGAGCCCAAGAGGTTGAGACCATCTTGGGAAACACAGTGGGAGCCTGTCTCTACAAAAAAAATTAATAATAATAATAATAATAATAATTAGCTGGATGTGGTGGCATGCACTTGTAGTCTCAGCTACTCAGAAGGCTAAGGCAGGAGGATCACTTGAGTCTGGGAGTTTGAGGCTACAGTGAACTATGATTATGTCATAGCATTCCAGCCTGGATGACAGAATGAGACCCTGTCTTTAAAAATATATAAAAAAATAAGCCAGGCACAGTGGCTCACGCCTATAATCCCCGCACCTTGAGAAGCCGAGGCAGGTGGATCACCTAAGGTCAGGAGTTCAAGACCAGCCTTACCAACATGGTGAAAACCCGTCTCTACTAAAATACAAAAATTAACTGGGTGTGGGGGCACACACCTGTAATCCCAGCTACTCAGGAGGCTGAGGCAGGAGAATCACTTGAACCAGGGAGGCAGAGGTTGCAGTAATTTGAGACTGTGCCACTGCACTCTAGCCTGGGCAACAGAGTGAGACTCCATCAAAAAAAAAAAAAAAAAAAAAAAAAAAAAAAAAAAAAAAAAAAAAAAAAAAAAAAAAAAA
>NW_016827312.1:943760-967328 GCF_001698545.2 Rhinopithecus bieti
AAAAAAAAAAAAAAAAAAAAAAAAAAAAAAAAAAAAAAAGTAAAAATAAAATTAAGTTAAATTTTTTTTAAAAAAAGGAATGTTGAGCTCTAATGATGATACCCAGCATCAATCAATTTTTTTCAGACCTGCAGATTATTTATGGTTTTAGTTTTCTCAAAGAATAGTAGTAGCTTTCATGAAAAGAAAAAGAAGAGAACTATTGGTTAAAGCAGACTTGATACAAAAAAGCATTTTGCTCAAGTTTGCCTGTATTTTAAATTTCTGATGATGTGACAAGCCAGGTCAATTCAGATTATTTATATTCTTTTCTAAGAAATAAATTATTCTCTAAAAAGCCTATGAGGTTTATAACTCCTTCAGAAATAAGCATGGAATTTGCCATATATCATATAAGCTTTAAATCTGGGGAAAAGGAATTGTATGCAGTAATGTGATTTTCCTCCAAAATATCCAGGAGCTGGGGTAACTGTAGGACATCCATAAGGATCAACTGAAGGACTTCCTGTGGAATAACTAGGCCAATCTGTCCCTTCCCATTCCCTAAGTACTAGGAGTACCTGGCTGAGTGAAGCTTTTTCACTAGCCTGAAGACTTGAGCACTGTTTTCTAAAAAGTGGTATGTCCATCTGGAGACAGCTAGTAGCCTGGCCACTGAGGTGAAAGGGAGAGAGAGGAGACGGAAGGAGTACAAGAGAAAGGGAAAGCAAGGGTCAGGCGTGGTGGCTCACGTCTGTAATTCCAGCACTTTGGGAGGCAGAGGCAGGCGGATCACCTGAGGTTGGGAGTTTGAGACCAGTCTGACCAACATGGAGAAATCTCGTTCTACTAAAAAAAAAATACAAAATTAGCTGGGTGTGGTGGCGCATGCTTGTAATCCCAGCTACTTGGGAGGCTGAGGCAGGAGAATCGCTTGAACCCGGGAGGTGGACGTTGTGGTAAGCCGAGATCACGCCAAAGCAAGATTATGGTTACATCAGACTGCCACACTAAGGAGTAAGGGGGAAATTGGCAGTATTTCCCAAGAATGAGATACACTAAATACACTAAAGCATCCACCGGAAAGGAAAACCCTCATTACTTTGGCAAGGTTGGGGCCTCCTTCCTGCCTACCTGAAGCCCACCTATGGAACTTACTTTGGTTTCAGCACCCTCCTTTCCCCTCCATGTTCCCAGGCCAACCGCTCCCAGTGCAACACTCTCATCTTATCAATAATTTGATTGATCTCTATATGTACTATTATGCCCGCCTCGTCTTCATTATTTCAGTTTTGTTGATGAGTCTTGAAATCAGATAGTATAAATCTTCCAACTTAATGTTTCTTTTGCAAAATTGTTTTGGATACTCTAGATCCTTTGCATTTCCATACACATTTTATTTTATTTATTTATTTATTTATTTATTTATTTTCGGATTGAGTCTCACTCTTGTCACCCAGGCTGGAGTGCAACGGTGCAATCTTGCCTCACTGCAACCTTCACCTCCCAGGTTCAAGTGATTCTCCTGCCTCACTCTCCCAAGTAGCTGGGATTACAGGTGCCTGCCACCATGCCCGGCCTATATTTTAAAATAGACTAGTCATTTCTTCCAAAAAGCCTGCTGATTATTTTACTGCAATATCTGTCTTTTAACTGGTGTGTTTATGTAATATAATAATTCTATTACATAATGTAACAATTAGTACAGTGGATTTTGAGTCTATGATCTGACTACTTATTTCCATTTTGTGTCTTCTCTTTTTTATAAAAAATCATGCCTTTCTTGCTCTTCCATTTTGTCTACTGCCTCCATCGTTCTATTTCTTTTTTATTATGCTGTTAGTAGTTGTTCTGGGACTGATAATGTAACTTAAATCATCAATGTCTACCTAGCTTCAGTATTACTGTTATTCACACTTTACATTACATACCTATCACTTTCCACTTCCCACTTTTCAATTCTCACTTCCCCCTTCACATTTTACACTCCACATTTCAAAAATGTAATAACTTTACATTAATATAATTCCATTTATACCTTCCTTCATTTAAAGACATAAGAATTGGAAAGGAAAAGAATAAAATTCATATCCAACAACATTATTGCTTATGCAAAAATTCAAAAGAATCTACAAATCATATGAAATAATAGGAGAGGTGAACAGATTGTTGGATATAAGAGTAATATATGAAAGTCAGAAGTATTTCTACTCACCAGAATAATTGAAGAGAAGAAAAAAGAAGATTCAAAACTTGTGCAAGACCTCTACAGGGGAAAGTTATTCATCTTTATTGAGATTATATTATAGGAGACCTAAATAAATGGATTTACAACTTTTTCACCCTTACCCTTCACTACATAGCATAATCTCTTGATTTACACTAATTTAACCTTTCCAAAGACCCTGGGGAAGACAGACTAGTAATTAAGGAAGGGCTTATCTCTGAGATCCTGCTTAGGAGACCCCACCTCCACATCTGGAAGTGAGAATAGGTTACATTTACAACCTGTGGAATCATTGTGCTTAAGATGAAAAATTTAAAATGTTCAATAAGAATTCATTGATATAAAGAGATCTACTGAAGGACTTCCTGTGAAATAACTGTGGAATAATGTCTAATCTATAGCCAAGGTTTGTAGAGAACCTAACATTCAGATGCAACTCACTAAGTATCAGCAAAGTTCACCACCACATTCGTGGCACAGTGTTTGATGCTAAAGATGGACACAAAATCCTGCCCAAGAAGTTCACGGTCTAATGTGTGGGGGCCATGTGTGTGTGCACACATGGAATGTATGTGTGGGAATGTATGTGATGGGAACGGGAAGGAAGGAAACATATACGTCCTATTTAGAATACCAAGGAGAATAGCATGAGTGCTAACTTTTTCTTTTTTAAAATTAGCTGTTACAAAATTAATGATCATTGCACAAAATACTGAAAATATAGACAAAATTAAGATTAATTTTATTCTTATTACTCAAAAGTAATATTTTCCTGTATACCCTAAAGTGCTGATTAAATAAGAATCTTTTCCCTCCCTTCCTCTAGGACTCTTCAAGATGAAAACTGAAGAGGACAATCAGGGCAAAAGGCCAGACTTCCATATGAGGGGTCTCAGAGCACTGGAATTTGTAGTGTTGTTACACCTGTGAATCAGTAATCCCCAATGGTGGGTAAAGTCAAGAAATATATGTGCATAACCACACTCACCATATACTTCATTACAAAAACAGTGTCACACTATATATGCCATTTGCTACTGTGTTTATTCACATAGGTTGGGTGGTGGCTTGTGAGAATAATCAGCTTTGTTAGAGAGGGGAGAAAAGCTACATTTTCTTAGCATATATAGTATTGGAGTAAATTGCGAACTCTAGTATGAGGATAAGACAATTACATAGATAACTTATATATTATGTGGAGTAAAATCCATTCCATAAGCTAGACATACCCAGAATGCCATATGAGTTCAAAACGTGGAGCTATCAAATGTGGTTTAAAAGATCTGGATAAACTTCAAGCTGGAGGTGGTATTTAAGGTTTGAAACACAAGCAGAATTTCAACAAGCTGAAATTGCAAAGGGACTACAGATGGAGGAAATGGCAAGAGGAAAGATGCAGAAAAAGAAAGACAAAGGGCATGTACAAATGATAACAGACACTGATTTGCGGGTATACATATCTTCACATGGAGATCTGCTGCAGGCAGTTAGGAATTTTTCTAGAAGTATAAAATTGGGCATCTTCTGTGTTGAAGTGATGGTTGATGCAAAGGAGGAAAATATCTACAGAGCAGAGATGAGATAGAATTTTGAGAATCACCTACATTTAAATTGAAAAAGGAAAATATCCAATAATAAAAGGAAAAACAGTCTTGAGAGAATTGGAAGGACAATACAGTGTACCTAAAGATAAGGAACACAAACATTTAAGGAAGGCAAGCTATAGAAGATGAAAACCAAGAAAAGGCAACTTTGCTGAAGCAATTAGATGCTAATTAAAGATATCAGTATGCAAGTATTAAAACATTGAAGGGGTTTAT
Organism: Rhinopithecus bieti; assembly: GCF_001698545.2. NCBI lineage: Eukaryota > Metazoa > Chordata > Mammalia > Primates > Cercopithecidae > Rhinopithecus > Rhinopithecus bieti. The sequence goes on from NW_016827312.1 coordinate 947,787, forward strand.
GAGTAAATCAGTCTAGTGAAGGTGGCATTCTTTTTTACACTCAAATGATATCTCTGTGGCCCCCTTTTTAAAAATTTTTTAAAATTTTATTTTGCTTTTTAGAGACATTGCCCAAGCTGGCCTCAAACTCCTGGACTAAAACAATCCTCCTATCTCAGCCTTCCAAGTAGCTAGGACTAGAGATGCATGCCACCATGCCCATGGAGTCTGTGGCCTCTTTATCTCTCCCTAGAGATCCTTCAGCTAGAGTAGAGAGAGCATTATTTCTCCAGAAGGGAATGCTTGGATGGTACAGCCTCTCAACTTTGTGGTACTTAACTGAATTTACTCCTGAAAGGCTAAGGGAACAGAACGACACCAGATTTAGAGTTGTAGTAAATAATCAGGTGTATGGAGCCTAGTGTCTTTCAGTCCTGAGACACCAGCAAGGTCAGTCATGACAGATTTTAAGACATAAGGTTGACCTTACACAGTAGTGTAATATAGTAGTATACAATTGCATATATTTCATAATCTTAAAATATGTATCCTATTTGAAATGGTACTATACCTATTAAAAATTATTTATTAAGCATCTTATTTTTACAGGCAGTTGAAAGTATTTGTTAATACTTAGCTTTTCCTTTAGTATCTTTTGTTTCTGTCTTGAAAATTAAAGATTCAGTGCCATAAAAAGATGTATAGGGTGTTAAAAAGTAACATATATCCAAGCTGTATTCTTTTGTAGGGAAGTCTTCAAAAGAAAAAAACAAAAAACAAAAATTTCCCAACTTGGGATCTACAATGTGGGTTAGATATTTAAATTCATATTAATAATAAATGTAGCCAAAGAATACACAAGACAAAGTAAATGGAACTTCATTTGTCGTCTAATACAAGCACTGGTGATGTGTGCCAAAAGGCATAAGTTCCATTTAAATCAAATTATCTTGATTTGTTAAAAGTTGAACAGAGGATTGTCAGGAACAGAGAAGTCATCCTTGATATGGAAAAATGAGATGAAAGCTCTCCTTTAAAAAGATCATTCTATCTGAAGATTATTAAAAGATTTACAGTAGAGGGGACTATGGTGAGGAAAGGGGTACGTTTAAATTTAATTTTCCAAAAGTCCAAATGGACATTTAAATTAGAATATGAAGCAAAAACAAAAAACCCTTTTTATATAATATCAGAAACTTCTGCAACAAGTATCTGGGGAAATCTTTCTTTTTGGAAGCATCAGGCATTACATTGGTTACTTTGGCAATAGTTGTACTTGGAGATTATATGCTCAGTTTCTTCTCACAAACTCATCAATCAGAAAAGTCACTCCTCCTCCCCTGGAGAGGAATAAGAGAAAAGACAAGAAAAGATAAAAGTGTTTTCCATACTATTCTAGAAATTCTTTACCCTCTAGGACCAAAATCATGGGGAAAAAAATGCACTCCCCTCACACCTGTTTATAGGTGACCAGGCAGTCTAGTTTGCTGGGGAGAATCACAATTTACACCTGTTGCCCTCGTGTGATAATTAGTAGTGCACATTTCAATCCCCAAACTGTCCCAATTTAGACAAAAAATTATATGAGCAGCCTAAATATGTAGCAACTGTAGACTCAAGAGATGTATAATACTGAAAATAGAAGTTTCATAATAACTCCTACTTAGCCTACAAAATGGAGGATGAGGATACTGAAAAAAGATTATAAAATCAAACATGAAATAAAATTGATGAAATCAAATAAATAAGATACATTTACTTACCTTATTTTTTGTAGAGAACATTTTAACTGCTTAGAAATAAGAGTAGGTTTTTGTATTTTTAAATTTAACTTTAGAATTTAAGTCATCTTCAATAAGTCAATTTTCACTTTTCATCCGTTCTCCTCATGAGAGAAAAGCCTCAGGCAATTTACGGTTTAAGCTAATGAGTACCTTAAAATAGTTTACCTATTTTTGAGTGAATATTAAAGCACATGGATAGAAAACAGATCAGTATTCCTTTTCTGGATTAATAACTCAGTGCTATTCCTACTCCCACTCAATTCTACATAAATGTAAAAGACAATCATTTTTAGTAGATTTAACAAGATTTATTTAAGTGACTCCATAAGAAAACCAAAAGTGAATGAGAAATAATATGAATAATGCCTAAATTGGCCATATTCTCATTGGCTAATTCTTTGTATTTTTAGTAGAGACAGGGTTTCACCATGTTGCCCAGGTGGTTCTCGAACTCCTCCGCTCAAGCAATCAGCCCACCTCAGTCTCCAAAAGTGCTGGGATTATAGAGGTGAGCCACCAAGGCTGGGCAAAACTTCCATTTTTAATTAATAGTGATTTCATGTACCAAATAAAATAAATTTTATTTTGAAATTATATTGAGGCTGGGCACAGTGATTCATGCCTGTAATCCCAGCACTTTGGGAGGCCAAGGCAGGTGGCTTTCCCGAGGTCAGGAGCTCAAGACCAACTTGGGCAACACAGTAAAACCCCATCTCTGCTAAAAATACAAAAAAAATTAGCCAGCTTGGGGATGCGCGCCTGTAGTCCCAGCTACTCGGGAGGCTGAGGCACGAGAATCGCTTGAACCCGGGAGGCAGAGGTTGCAGTGAGCCAAGATCAGACCACTGCACTCCAGACCGGGCAACAGAGCTAGACTGCTTCTAAAAACAAAACCAAAAAACAAAAAACAAAAACAAAAAAAGAGAGAGAGAGAGAAATAAATTACATTGAGATTTTAAATGGCTATTACACTAGATAGAATTGTTAAAGATGCAAGAAAATGAAGTGATTGCATTCCAATTAAATCATAGATGATATACTTATTTGATATTTTAGCTACCAAAAGAAAAACTTCTATTTTTTTATTTTTATTTATTTTTTTAAATTTTGAGACAGAGTCTCTGTTGCCCAAGCTGGAGTGCAGTGGCGCGATCTCGGCTCACTGCAACCTCTACTTACCCAGTTAAAGCGATCCTTCCACCTCAGCCCCACCTCCAATAGCTGAAACTGCAGGCGCGTCACTATGCCTGATTGATTCTTTGCATTTTTAGTAGAGACAGGGTTTCACCATGTTGCCCAGGTGGGTCTCAAACTCCTGCGCTCCAGCAATCGGCCCACCTCAGCAAACGTGCTGGAATTATAGGTGTGAGTCACCAAGCCCAGGCAAGACTTCTATTTTTAATTAATAGTGATTTCATGCACCAAATAATGTATTCAAACAAAAATTCACATTGGAATTGAAGTAAATAAGAGACCTTGTTTAAAACGCAGTCATTCCTTGGTAGAAAAACATGTGTGATAAAAGAACAAAAGAACAAAAAACATGGAATCAAAATGAGTAAATGAAAATTATTAACAAAAATGTTAGCAAAATGTTGCTAACATTTAAATTTATATTTTTGTATGTTTAGTAGAGAGATGGGGTTTTACCATATTGCCCAGGCTGGTCTTGAACTCCTGACCTCAGGCGACTCACATGCCTCAGCTTTCCAAAGTGCTGGGAATACAGGTATGTGCCACTGTGCCCAGCCTCAATATAATATAAATTATTTATATATAAATATAAATTATGTATTTAAATTATATTAAATTAATATATTATAAAATTTAGAAATAAAGGAATAGTTTTGTATTTAAGATGTAATTAGATTTAATTTATATAATTATACACAATATTAAATCTTATAAAATTCTATAATTTATATAATTTTAATTTATGAATTTTATAAATTTATAAATTACTTTTATAAAATACCGTCCATAGTATTATATTTTCAAAAGGTTAGAAAATGAGCCTACGGATAAAAGAGTAGGGAACTGAAAATATTGGCTTAAGAGGAGCTATGAAATTAATTTTTTTCTGATTGCCTTTTAACCAGAAAATTAAAGGGAAATCTACAATGAAGAAATAATAATGTCTTTACATAAGGCTATGAGGAGAAGAAAGACAGGAAAATATATTAAATGTGAATCAGTCAGAGAGAAATGACATTACTTTATCAATACTAAAAGAGTTTGTAATGATCTACTGATATATACAGTTAACTCTGATAAATGTGGATGCCCTGAATTATTTAATAACCTCTTACAAGTTTCCCTGCTTGTATGATTGCCCCCTTCAGTCTAGTTGCAAGCGTAGTGTTCTCTTAAAAACTTAAGTCAGATCATGGCACTCCTTTGCTCAAAGCTCTTCAATGGCTCTCCATTTCCTTCAAGGTCCTATCTAATCTGGTCACAGTTACTTCTCTGACTTCCTTTCCTGTTTCCCTCCCCTAGACCATACTCTAGAGTAATAGAATTTTCTGTTCCACACAGTCACTCAGAGACTCAGGCTGCTGGAGCTGCCACCATCTTGTAGCTGCTTAATCCTAAACATGCTGCTTCCTTGGGTATTCTATTAAAGGAAAGAGAAACTTGAGAAATCTGCATGGACTTTTCACTACTTCAGTCTGGAAAGGACACACTTACATCCACAAACATTCTATTAGTCAGAACTTGCCCTATCCACTCATTTAATTGCAAGAGTGCCAGGAAGGGAGCAAATGGCATGTTTGACCTGTTTCTGTCAGCCCTTTGAATGTGATTCAGACACCCAACTACCTGACCCACTCCTAGTTTCAGCTTTGTCTTTCCTAAGGTTGCTTTTAAGTTCGTGATAATATGATTATCCCTTTTTAGAGATAGCTTTACATTTTGTGGTTTGAAAAGGATAGTGCAAGATCTTTATAAGTCTTTATTTAGGACTAAATTATGGTTCTAAGATCATTGTAGGTAATCTCTCTCTCTCTTTAAATGAAGCAGTGTTTATGGGATGAAGGAACACACCTACTCTTTCCCTCATTAAGAATAAAGTACTAAGCAAGTAGAAGGGTGGAGGCTCTGATAATTGCATAGCTTCTATAACCACAACTGACCTGTAATCACTTGACCTTACTTCTGGCTTAAATACACAAGAGTGACTTAAAAGTTAAACATCTGACTGTGTTGCAACTAGCTCAATAACTACCACTGAAAGGTGTCCAATAACAAGATTCCTATTGCATTACAGAGTCTTGAATAACAGAAACTTGCCAATTTGAATATCAACACAGGGTACTTAAAACAATTTAAAAATTTCCTTCAGAAGCCAGGCCACATCTTTAGGAAATGTAAGGAAGTAGCACCCTCTGGTGGGTAAAATAAAAGGAAAATTTGTGGAATTGCTTATTGAGTAATGTGTACTTGTGGGCACTTTTTAAAATTATTATTATTGCCATAGGTGTAATTAAGTTTTCAAATATAAGCTTTTTGAGAATTTGGAATTGAGACCTGGGGAACAAACTGCTTTTCTTAGAAAACATTGATAAATAGAAAGTGTATGACTTTGCAAATTGCCATTTTTGATTGATAGCTACTCATATGAATTCCAGGTGAGTTAAAGCAGAGTGTGGTAATGATGAGAAGGTTATTTATAACCTGAGACTATTATCATCAAGGAGCCACATGCCTTAGTAATTTTAAAAAGTTTACATATGCTAGGCCCCAGCCTTAGTGTGGAACTCCAGTCTCCAATTTACTTAGTACTTATGATAAGCAGAGGCCAACAGGGGGCCCTTTTCATACCTACTTGATCTATTTGTTAGCCAGTTTCAGAAATAATAGTCTTTATTTTTGTTTTGTTCTTGCAAAGGCAAGAAAAGTAAGTTTTTGGCTTCTCAGTTTTCAAGTATCTGGGCCCCATTTACTTAGCTGACATTTTTCTCAGAACTTTAATATTGCTTCCCTGAGCAATTAAGTTTGGAGTTTTATTTGACTAAAAGGTTACTTAGTTCAACAGAGCAGCAGTGTGATGGACCTGTTCTGGAATTTTACCCTGACACTTTATTATAGCTTTTTCTGTGACGTTCAGTAGCAATGAGAGAACAGAAGACCTTTTCCATAAAAAGAGAAGGGTACACGAATAGTCATAGCAAATACATGCTAAAACTTCATAGAACCTGTTACTCATCCATTTATAATTGAGTCTCATTAAGCCAGGCTTCTTTTTAACCTTTTACCTTAAGGATACTTTTTACCTGACTTTGCCCCCATATGAATACCAAAACCATGTGTATTTTATGGTATGTGAATATATACAGCAAGAAGTCGTAGTCAGTAGGCTTCTGTGATCAAGAAAGATGAGCATAGCCCAGAGATGGAGAGCACAGACTCTTGATCCAGATCCTGACTTTTTTTTGAGATCTTGTTACCCCCTTAGTTATCACCTCCCCACTTCCAAGAAACCACTGATCTATTTTCTGTCTTTATAGATTTGCCTATCTTGGACATCATATATGAATGGAATCATACAATATGTGGTCTTTTCTGACTGGCTTCTTTCACTTGATATAATATTTTCAAGGCTCATCCATGCTGTAGTATGTAGTATGTATTGGCACTTCATTCTTTTTCATGGCTGAGTAATATTCCATTGCATGTATATACTACATTCTGTTTATCCATTCATCTGTTGGTAGACATTTGGGTTCTTTCTACCTTTTGGCTATTATGAATAGTACTGCTATAAACATTAGTGTACAAGTTTTTATGTGGACACATGTTTTCACTTATCTTGGACATATACCTAGAAGTGGAATTACTAGGTCATATGGTAATTCTATGTTTAAACAGACTACCTGATTTTTAGGCCTGGTTCTGTTGGTGTTTGCTCTGTTGTCTTGGGCAAATTATGCCTCAGTTTTTTAATCTATAAATGGAATTGACAGCATCTCATATAGTTGATTTAAAGATTAAATAATTATAACGTGAAAGGTTCATAGTATACTTATAAATACCATATAAGTGTTTCTTTTAAAAAATAGTTTTTTACAGATTCTCTTCTTTAAAGATTTTGTGAGAATCCCTAAATCCAAGTGACAGAAGGAATTGTCTCGGGTTTGGCCAGGTCTGGATGACTCTTCTTGTGAGGCTCCACAGTTTTCTGTTCCCATGATGTCTAATCCACACTGTTCTGTGTTTGAATTGTTGCTTGCTGCCTTCAGTGCCTTCTGGGGATTTGCAAATAGTGCTTATTCTTTGCATTGGCAAAAGTTCAAAGTTCACCTAAATACAAGCTTTACAGAGGCTTCATTTCCTGCAATATAGTTTGCAAACAATTGGCTTCCTGCTTTCTCATAAACCCTGAGGAAGGTTTTTATTTATTTGGTTGACCCTATACTCTTAAACCAAGCATCCTATCCTATGTGCCTCTGTCAAACAGTGCTCAAGGAACCAGTTTTATTCTGCTCCATTGGGGTAAGAATCTTTCACATGTTGGGCCCAAGCTATATGGATCCCACCATGATGCAGTACTGTGACTATTCCTTGGTAACTAAACACTCCACTAATAGCATTTCTGATCAAGTCAGTCATACTTACAACTGCATAGGTTTCACTGATAGGGTATCAGTCTGTTTTCATGCTGCTACTAAAGACATACCCAAGACTGGGTAATTTATAAAGGAAAGAGGTTCAATTGACTTAAGTTCAGCATGGCTGCGGAGGCCTCAGGAAACTTACAATCATGGCAGAAGGGAAAGCAAACACATCCTTCTTCACAGGGCGGCAACAAGAAGTGTCGAGCAAAAGGGAGGAAAGCCCCTTATAAAACCATCAGATCTCATAAGAACTCACTATCATGAGAAGAACTTGAGGGTAACTGCCCCATGACTAAATTATCTCCCAACAGGCCCCTCCCATGACACATGGGGATTATGGGAACTACAATTCAACATGAGATTTGGATGGGGACACAGCCAAACCATATTATTCCACCCCGGCACCTCCCAAATCTCATGCCCTTGCATTTTAAAACACAATCATGCCCTTCCAACAGTCCCCCAAAGTCTTAACTCATTCTAGCAATAACTCAAAAGTCCAAGTCCAAAGTCTCATCTGAGACAAACAAGTCCCTTCTGCTTAAGAGCCTGTAAAATCAAAAGTAAGTTAGTTACTTCCTAGATACAATGGGGGTACAAGTATTGGGTAAATACACCCATTCCAAACGGAAGAAATTGGTGAAAACAAAGGGGCTACAGGCTGCGTGCAAGTCCAAAATTCAGTAGGGCAGTTATTAAACCTTAAAGTTCCAAAATGATCTCCTTTGACTCCATGTCTCACATCCAGGGCATGCTGATGCAACAGGTGGGTTCCCACTGCCTTGGGCAGTTCAGCCCCTGTGGCTTTGCAGGGTACAGCTCCACTCTTGAGTGCCTTCAGGGCTGGCATTGAGTCTCTGTGGCCTTTCCAGGCACACAGTGCAAGCTATCAGTGGGTTTATCATTCTGGGGTCAGGAGGACAGTGGCCCTCTTCTCACAGCTCCACCAGGCAGAACCCCAGTAGGGACTATGTGTGGGAGCTCTGACCCCACATTTCCCTTTTGCACTGCCCTAGCAGAGGTTCTGCATGAGGGCTTCATCCCTGCAGCAAACTTCTGCCTGGACATCCAGGTGTTTCCATACATCCTCTGACATCTAGGCAGAGGTTTCCAAATCTCAGTTCTTGGCTTCTTTGCACCCACAAGCTCAAAACCACATGTAAGCTGCCAAGGCTTGGGGCTTATGTCCTCTGAAGCAATAGCCTGAGCTGTACATTGGCCCCTCTTAGACACGACTGGAGCTGAAGCAGCTGGGACTCAGGGCACCATGTCTCAAGGCTGCATAGAGCAGAATGGGCCTGGTCCAGGAGACCATTTTTCCCTCCTAGGCCTCCAGTCCTGTGATGGGAGGGGCTGCCACAAAGTTCTCCAACATGCCCTGAAGACATTTTCCCCATTGTCTTGGTGATTATCATTCACCTTCTGTTACTTATGCCAATTTCTACAGCTGGCTTGAATTTCTCCCCAGAAAATAGGTTTTTTTTTCTATCACATTGTCAGGCTGCAAATTTTTCAAACTTTTATGCTCTGCTTTCTCTTGAACACTTTGCCACTTAGATGGTCCTTCCACCAGATACCCTAAATCATCTCTCTCAAGTTCAAAGATCCACAGATCTCTAGGGCAGGGGTAAAGTGCCACCAGTCTCTTTGCTAAAGTCACCTTTGCTCCAGTTCCCAGAAGGTTCCTCATCTCCATCTGAGACCACCTCAGCCTGGACTTTGTTGTCCACATCACTATCAGCAGTTTGGTCAAAGCTACTCAACAAGTCTGTAGGAAATTCCAAACCTTCTCACATCTTCCTGCCTTCTGAGCCCTCCAAGTCTCTAGGAAGTTCCAAACTTTTCCAAATTTTCCTGTCTTCTTCTGAGCCCTCCAAATGGTTCCAACCTCTGCCTGTTACCCAGTTCCAAAGTTGCTTCCACATTTTGGGGTATCTTTACAGCAGCACCCCACTCTCTGTGGTGCTAATTTACTGTATTAGTCCATTCTTGTGTTGCTAATAAAGACATATCTGAGACTGGGTAATTTATAAAGAAAAGAGGTTTAATTGATTCACAGTTCAGCATGGCTGGGGAAGCCTCAGGAAACTTACAATCATGGGGGAAGGGGAAATAAACACATCCTTCTTCACAGGGTAGCAACAAGAAGTGCTGAGCAAAACGGGGGAAAGCCCCTTATAAAACCATCAGATCTCATGAGCACTCACTATCATGAGAAGAGCATGAGGGTAATGCCCCCCCATGATTAAATTGTTTTCCACCAGTTCCCTCCCATGATACCTAGGGATTATGGAAATTACAATTCAAGATAAGATTTGGGTGGGAACACAACCAAACCATATCAGATAGTAATCACCCAAGTCCTGAGCTGTTCTATGTAATAACATGACCCAAACAACTTTGGGTCTCAGATTTTATCACTGTAAAAACAGTTAGGCATAAGGGCAAAATATTTAGAGACACCTTTCTAGCAAATACTTCAAACAGTTCTTAAGCAAAGAAGGCAAAATGGGTAGCTTATTGTGTGGCAAGCACTAGTTGCTTTAAGGAATATTTTGAACCAGGTCAAGTTTGGAGCATGGCATGAGGCCCTCTGTACATCCTGGATAGGACAGCTTACTGTTATACAAAGTTCCAGAGCTTCTTGACCATCATAGAATGCTTTGAAACATCACAACAAATGCCCAGACACATACCTTGTTTTGCATGGTCTTAGGATAGCTGTAGAAGAGAGGTCAGTCTAGGTCCACCAACTGTGTTAAGGCATCCACACACCAGTCTAGGGGACTGGGATCCTCTGAAAAAGGCTGGCCTGAAGGGACCTCAGAGCCTATGAGAGGAGGTCTGGAAGAGCAGGCCTGAGCTGATAGCCTGCTCAAATGTCAGAGGAGCAGTGGACCATGGTAGGAGGAAGCTTGACCTTACCTGATATTACTCCCTTCTCCCTGAGCATCAGTGTGTTATGACAGTAGAAGGCTAGGATGTCAGTTACATCTGTTTCTAGGGCCCTAACCGTTCTTCTATGAGAAACATCTCTGAGCATGAGACTCTAAGGGAGTTTTCCTACTAGCCAGAGAGGGAGAAAAGCAAGAGATCAGCAGTCTCAGGATGAGACAGGACATGAAAATAAAGTAACTTGTGCGCAAACCTCACTCATGGGACCTCCCAGACAGAATAAATTAACAGGAGGGGCTTCTACCAAAAGTCCAACAGGAGGGGCTTCTACCAAAAGTCCAAGTCAAGCAGGTGTGAACTCCAAGCCTTGAGATTTGGACTATTATTATATATGTGACTATTTGTATGCCCTGGCAGGTAAGGCCTACAGCTATCTGTGTTTGGTGCATTTAACCTTCACAATTAATTTTACAGAGAAAAAGGTGAGGCTCAGCAAGGTAATTTACCTAAGTGCAAAGAGATTTGAGGCAAAGTCAGGAATCAAAACCAGAGCTGTCTGACTCCAAAAGTCAGGCTCTTACTTCCACACCTTAAAGCACCTCAAGAGGTGGAAGATTCAGTGGAGCATAACCAATAAACAGGTACAGGGTTCTAAATAATGATAAAAAGCAACCTAAAGTGAGCAATTTCTATGTGCTATGTGATCTGCCTGTAAAAGTGTGACTTCCTGAGGAATTTGTTGGTATCTTGATTTTTGCCCTCTATTTTCTTCTCATTCGTGAAACAATGAGGTGAGGGCTCTACGCCCTTGAGGTCTAGAGTTCCCTTGTCCTCAGAGTGAGAATTCATAGGACTCATTTCAAAACTCTCAGCCAATGAAGAAATTAAACTGGACTGTCCCAAAGAAGATGAGAATAGAGGCTTTGGGAGAGTGGCCCAACCCTGCAGTTGATTTCACAGATGGAAACATTGGGAGAATTGTGAATTTCTTCATGTGCTTGGACTTGGCATTCTGGAAGTTACAAGTCCTTGTATGGGAACAGGTATTTGGAATAGATGAGAATTGGCCATTAAATTCTATGTCTTGAGCATCTTTTTAAGACATTTGTGACTAAACAGTCAGCAGAGAGGAATTTTGAGGAAGTTTTGGGTCAGCTCACCCAAGGAGGCCGTCACCAGTGCATGGCAAAGAAACCATGCTCAACTACTGTTGAACACTTGGAAGACTGAGCTGCCATCCATGTCTGTGAAGGTTGTATACAAAATGTCCCTGTGCATAGCACCCATAAGCCAAGGGGTAAATGGCTGTCCCTGTGGACCAAGAACCAGGCCCTTCCCCATTTTCCTGGGAACATGTAAGCCCCAGGGGTTTTGTAAGTTCCAGTGAGGATAACTCCAGTTAATCACTGATAGTGGGCTTATCATTGACCCTGATAAGTTATGATTTAGAGATGGCTTTATCTAGAAAATAAAGAAGCTACCATCTCTTGTATCTGGAGTGTCAAGAAGCTATTCATAACTTTACAGACAATAAATCATTTTCTATTTACATGATGCATTACTGAAGTTCTATTATCATCCTCTTTTTACAGATAAAGAAATTAGACCTTAAAGTTGAACAACTTGCCCATGTTGACATGACTCATAAGCCCTTTTAAATATAAGGAATTCAGGCCTTTCAGACTTCCCAGCTTTATGAAAAACACTGTGGCACTGCTCCACATGCTGTGAAAACTAATTCAAGGAGCCTGTCACCACAAGTTGCATAAACAAATTGTTATCAGCATAAACAGAACATACACCAGAATTTATTCTTTGAAAAAAATACTGACTGATATTCTGGTCAGGTGCAGTGGCTCATGTCTGTAATCCTAGCACTTTGGGAGGCCGAGGCAGGTGGATCACCTGAGGTCAAGAGTTCCAGACTGGCCAACATGGCAAAACCCTGTCTCTACTAAAAATACAAAAGTCAGCCAGGTGTGGTGGCAGGTGCCTATAATCCCAGCTACTTGGGAGGCTGAGGCAGGAGAATGGCTTAAACTCGGGGAGCAGAGGTTGCAGTGAACCAAGGTCATGCCACTTCACTCCAGCCTGGGTGAAAGAGCAAAACTGCATCTCAAAAAAAAAAAATTACTGATATTGAATTATATGTAGTATATAATATGGTTGGCCATAAACAGGCATGTCTTTGAATTTAGTTGGATAGATAGAATATATATCAATAAAGGTACTTTGCACTAAGTTTCAAGAGAGGGTTACAGAAAATGAATGCTATGGAAATTTGGGTTGGAATTAGTAGATGGTGCAACAGAAAGATCACCAAATAATGAATCTGAAGACATCAGTTCTAACTCTGACGTCAGCTGTGCCACTTCTAGTGCCCTAAACTTCCAGATTATTAACTTCTCTGTGCCTCAGATTTGTCATTTAGAAACTGTTTATAATAATATACTCCCTTCTTTTTTCATGGGATTTTTAATGATTATATATGCAAAAACATTTACAAAACATAATGAGCTGTGTAAGCAAAGGAGACTTTACTGCTTTCCCGTTTTCATTACTGCCATTGTCTTCATGATTCGTGACAGCTCTGATGGTCAATTTCATGTGTCAACTTGAATTGGCTAATATGGGTAGGCCTCAGCCCATCAGTAGAAGGCCTTAAGGGAAAAGACTGAGGTTTCCCCCACCTCAAAGAATTTCTGCCTCCAAACTGCATCAGACTCAAGACTGTGAGATAAACGCCTGCCAGAATTTTCAGCCTACCTAACAGCCCTTCAAATTTCAGACTTGCCAGCCCCCATAATCGTGTGATTAAATTCCTTAAAATCTCTCTCTCTGGCTCACTCATTCTTGCTCTGGCTCTGGCTCTGGCTCTCAATCTGTCTGTGCAACCAATAGGATATATATATACACACACCGACACACACACACATACATATATGTGTTTGTACTTATGTGTATATGGATATATACACATACATATATGTATTCATGTATATGTCCTATTGGTTCTACTTCTCAGGAGAACCCTGACTAATCCAGTAGCTGAGCTAACAGCTTACTTTGACAAGAAAAATGTGAAAAGCAATTAAAAGGACTTCAGAAAGTACTATTTTACTCTCAATATATTTTTGTTGGTCATTTTGAGTATTTATGAGGTAGCAAATAACAGAACATATGTTCCATAATTATACCTTTCATTATTTCAATAAAATATGCCAATTTTATATACCCAAGCAGGAAATACAATGACATATGACTATTCACTATTTTTGGAGCAGCTGATTTGCCTGTCCTGGTCGGAGTGTATGTCATTGTTCAAGGTGTTCCTTGTATCATGTTAACTCCCTCCCCAGTTACCCCTTGTCCAAATGGATTATAGTCCATTCTCTAAGGCATAGTTCAATGACCCTTCTAAACTGAAATGCTTAATTCCTCTAGCTGAAAGTGGTCACTACCTCTCCTAAACTCCATTTCTCTTATACTATTTATCACTTCAGGTTCTAAATTATAGTTATTTGTGTGTTTGTGTTGTTTCCACCTCTAGAAATAATAATCTTCTTGAGAGTATCATTTCCTGATAAATCATAGCTTTTATCAGAGCCCACTATGGCTCCTGGTGAAGATGTCTTCATAAATATGTGCTGAATAAATACACCTTCATGGGTCATTTCAGTCTCCAGAATTCAATCTCTTCTCTCTAACTTGTGCCATAAAAAGTCTTATAAGTAATTTCTATCAGAGTGACTGTAATCTTTAATGTATGGGGGTGGTCGTGTGGTACATATTTATTAGTTAGTGAAAGGATGAAAAGCAGTAGCATGGGGCTTTAGCTATCTAAAGAACAAGCTTGAAAATTGGCTTAAAATTACATTTTTAATGAAGGAATTTTTTTGAACAGAGGTAGTAAAATAGCACAGACTTTGAAGTATGCACTGATAACTGCACAGTAACCAAGGTACTTCCTTGTTCTCACATGAAATGTTCTTGATATTTGTCAGTGATATAAACTAACTGCTAAATATGTAACAAAAGCAAAGTACAAGTGTCTGTGTACCCATCAAATATTTTACTTTCACAATATTCCTGTACCCTCCATGAACAGTGTGTACTTTTCATCTAAATTCAGAACACTTTAGTAACTTCACAATATGTGAAGAGACACAGTGGCACAAAGAGATAGAATGACTTCTCAGGGGTTAAAAACAGAGCTGAGATCTATTTTAGATCTCAGAATTTTAAAATTTTAATTTAGCATGTTTGATAACCAATACTCCTTGTTCATTTGGGAGCAAATTTATCAAAATGTTATGGTTGGAGAACAGAGATTTGTTCTTGAGTTCTATTCAACTAATTTCGTATTTCAATGCATCTAAAAGTTTCTAAGACTAGAATTATTCTAGAAGACACAAATAATACATTCAGTCCATTGAGCATTTTTTTTTTTTTTGAGACAAGATCTCACTATGTTGTCCGAGCTGGGCTCAACCTTTCCTCCCAGCTCAGCCTCCCAAGTAGCTCAGACTATAGGTGTACGCCACCATGCCCAGCTTGATTTTTACAATTTTATTTTAGTAGAGATGAGGTCTCACTGTGTTGCCAGGGCTAGTTTCGAACTCCAGGGCTCAAGTGATCCTCCTGCCTTGGCTGCACAAAGTGCTGGGATTACAGACATGAGTCACGTCTCCTGGCCATTGAGCCACTATTTATTGGCTGATAACATGTACTATGTTGAGTGCTGAAGACCCATTTATAAAGAAACAAAGCTCTTACCCTTAACACCCGTGTCTGTTGAGAGGGGGTGGACACACACACCAAACCAACTGGAAAGTTGTATTTGTTGCTTAATGGTATTTTTGGATTTCCCTGCTGTTGACTCACCATGGTTAAAAAAATTATCTCTTTTTCTGTCTTTCATCCAAAGAGGCAAAGTTTGCTGTCGTTGCAATTGCCCCTCCTCCACTCAATAAACATACACTGAACTCTTTAGAGACAAAGTTAAACTGTTTGGGATTCAGGTCCATTGAGAAAGATTATGCTTCCTCAATCCACTACTCAGAAGGGGAAGTTATTGTTTGAAATTGATGATGGGGTTGACTGGGCCATAGAGAGGATTTCCTAAGGTGGGTAGGGACTTGGGCTTATTCCCACTCAGAATCCCAATAGGTGGTAGGACTGCTGATAAGAAATGCTTATAAATGGCTGGTGACTCAATATTGCCATGGTCTTGCAAGCTTTGGAGAAGGCTGCTAGGGCTGAGTTGGGCATGGAGGAGGGCAGCCTACCTTCAAACAGGCCACATGGGCTTGAGCAATGGGCATGACATTATGCAACTAGAGTGAACTCAAGAATCCTTTCCTCTCCTCAGTCGACCTGTCAAAAAAAAAAAAAAAAAAAAAATTAAAGAATCTTTTCTTTCATGATAACATGGAATGAACTATGTCATGCCGCAGGGAATCTTAAGCAATGCTAAGGAAGGGTCCTCTAGTAAATCATAAGCATATTGATAAGGAAGTTCAGAGTGAGATACATTTTGATTTTTCAAAATAAAACAATGTAGCTTTTTTTTTTTTTTTTTTGAGACGGAGTTTTGCTCCTGTTGCCCAGGCTGGAGAGCAATGGTGCAATATCGGCTCACTACAACCTCCACCTCCTGGGTTCAAGCAATTCTCCTGCCTCAGCCTCCCAAGTAGTGGGGATTACAGGTGCCCTCCACCATGCCCAGCTAATTTTTGTATTTTTAGTAGAGACGGGTTTTTGCCACATAGGCCAGGCTGGTCTTGAACTCCTTATCTCAGGTTATCTGCCCACCTCAGCCTCTCAAAGTGCTGGGAATACAGGCATGAGCCACAGCGCCCAGCCAATAATGCAGCCTTTATTCACCCAAGTCTCATGAACTAAATTCATACCCCTTACAGTTTAGATAGATAGATGAAAGATAAATAGATAGATAGAGTGTGATACACACCAAAATAGAGAATGTATTATGTGCTAGCGTTGCAACACAACAATCGTGGCAGACAAAGCAACTACCCCATTTACTAGATTTTAAAACTTGTTTGATTACTTTAGTGTTTCCCCATTGGAACATGTCTTAAAACTGATGCATACTTTTAATATTCTATTTGTTTTGCTTTGATTTTCAAAAAAAAATAAAGCTGATGTTTTGGAATCAAGGAGTCATTGTAATTCCCCATAGGGAAATAACAGAGAAAAGAAGGTATCATAGATGAATTGATTTTTCAAATGGCTCAAAAGATAAGTAGTGAACAAAGTGGAGTAAGGATAGTGTGTGTGGAGGTGGAAATATGTAGAAAAATCATAGTGAGTGCAAGAGAACCTCAGCATCATTGGCAACCAAGTGATTTGACACCTCTTTCACCCATAGAGTATGAAAATTATATTAATAAAAGTTGTACACGTATGTAACAAACCTGCACGTTATGCACATGTACCCTAGAACTTAAAATATAATAATAAAAAAAAAGAAGAAGAAAAAAAAAGTTTTACATAGAAACAAATTTCTTTGCTGATTGACTTCTGCTTAAAGCGCAGTCTGTATTTTGAAAAAATATGACTACTTAGTTGGAAGAATATTCAGAGATCAAAATTTTAAATTAAAAGGTGCATCAAGTCCCTATTAAGCAGTATTATGGCCTGCATTTTGGACCTTGGGATTTTGGCTATTTGTAACTGCTTGTGTGCAAGAAAGCTCAGAAAAGAGAGGTGATTCTAGCAAGGAGTTGTTGTTGTTTTTTGTTTGTTTGTTTGTTTTGTTTCCTTATTTCTACTGAAGGGCTTGCTTCTTTTGCCAGGAAAGGAACTGTACATTTATATTTTGCCTAGGATAGCAAATCAAAGCCTGCATTATCTGGCAACATATTTTCAATGGAATCCAGGGCTGGGTAGCATTTTTATAGGTTGGCACTCAGCTGAGGCTGTCCATGTGTCCCATGCCTTAATCCAGCTCGGAGTTCAAAGAACTTAAAGAAGCAAAAGGGAAGTAAAAATGTGTTTGTGGAAGGGTTGGGAGATGAAGGAGTACAGCAGAATGCAGCACATTACTATTTTCATGAAATACGTGGCACATACAATCTCTTTTGATAACTTCTTTACATTGTAAGTATCATCATCCCCATTCTTAAAGATGGTGAAACTGGGACTAAGAAGTTAACTTGCCTTAGACAAGGTTAATCAAGTAGTAAATAAGTAGAACATTGAGTGCAGCCCTTCTGAATCTCAACTCATGGACTGCCCACTGCCTCATATAACAGGCGGAGTGGCTAGCTAGCCACGTGAGACATGTTTTATTTGCTTAAAGAAATCCATATACTTAGGCCCAGCACAGTGGCTCATGCCGGTAATCCCAGCACTTTAGGAAGCCAAAGTGGGAGAATCACTTGAGCCCAAAAGTTTGAGACCAACCTGGGCAACATAGGGAGACATTTTCTCTACAGATAATCAAAAAAATTAGCCAGGCATGGTGGCGTGCACCTGTAGTCCCAGCTACTTGGGAGGCTGAGGCCAGAGGATCATTTAAAGACAGGATGTAGAGGCTGCAGCCTGGAAAGTGGAGGCTGCAGTGAACCGTGATCATGCCACTGCACTCTAGCCCCGGTGACAGAGCAAGACCCTGTCTCAAAAAATATATATGTACTTAATTTTTCAATAATTGTTTACGGTACAAGTATTAAGGCAAATGGAAGAATGAAAATAAATTATTCAACTGGTTTCGATCAGAAAAACACCACTTCTCCCTTTGTTACACTCAGCATACAAATCCCTAATGCAGTAGCAGGATTCTAGTTGCTAGTTCTAGAGGTCACACAACTTGATATCTGACCTACTCTAAGATATGTACAGTAACAAAAGCAACAACCACATAATCCAACTTGTGACTGCAAAGGTCCTTCCCACATCCTGGAAAGCTCCTTGTTTTCAGTGGAATTGGTAGTGGTGGTGAAAACTAGCAAATTCAAATAAAAGCAAATGTGGTTTGTAGAGTTCTTTATAGAGTTAAGGTAAGCAAAGTTATTTGTAGCAAAACACATGCAATGAAAGTCCTTTGAGATAAACATTGCTAAATAAAGTTACTGAAACACTGTGGATTTTTAACCACAAAGTAATTCCCTGGTAATCAGTTTTGAATGCTGACAAGCTTGTTTTCTTCCTGGTTTCCTATTTCTGACCTTCTAATTCCTTTCTTTAGCAACAGTAAGAATATTCCAAAATAATTCTTTCCAAGGACTCTGTGTCAGCAGCTGTGAAGACTCTAAACTTCTGTTTTCCTTTTGCTGGTCATTAAGTGAGGTCAGTGTGAGGCTTATGTCACATTTTCTAGTTGGATTAAGCAACTTCTCAACTGGAGAAAAATGTAAAGTTCTAGATTATCAATATCTCAAGAGTTTTGAAAACGAATTATATTGCTATTATGTAGTATACAAAAAGTCTGTGCTAAATTTCTGACTAATATGTTTGTTCGACATAGTTTGAACTTACTTATCTAACATCTTATTTTAACAAATATACTGAAATTAAGGAGTTTCTTTTCAAATCAAGACTAGATGTACTTTAAAATACCAGGAAAAATATTTACTATACAGATGGGAAACTAAAGCATATTCAAACGACAGGATGAAACTCTCTTTTACAAATATACTGTGTTGCTATTACATGAACACACACACACACGTACACAGTGACTAAGTACTTTCTGGAGGAAGTTCTTGCTGAAATAGTACGATTAGATTACAAACACATTTTATGACAATTATTTTATTGAAAGGGAGTGGCCAAAAGCTATTTTATGTGGTGGTAACTTAGCATACTTTTTATTTCTTTGGTAGACATTTAACACGCCTATGAAAGTTTCTCATCAGGCTCTTAAAGAGTTGGCTGTCCAATATTGAAGGGTATTCACCAAAGTCATAAAGTCTAGTCATTAAAATCATAGGTCATTTCTTCATTCTCCTTAAATCATATTTAAAGATACTTTACATTTGGTTCCCAATTATTTTTTTAAACTTATATTTGCCCCCCAGCCATCACCCTAACCTATTCCCAGCAGCACGGAACATGGGCTTACATGGTCTCTAATGGAATTGTTTTGAATTATGCAAAAAACTCTCTTGGCCTGGAAATATTTATACTCTCTCTGTGTCTGTCAGCATTTTAATTTTTTTCAAGGCTCTACTCACATAGGACTTCCTCAGTGAAATTCTTTTCAGTGATTCTGGGGAGAACTGAGTAATTCCTTCTCTATGTTT
>NW_016827312.1:970499-999265 GCF_001698545.2 Rhinopithecus bieti
TTCAATATTTAGCTGAGAGGAACTCGAAAAACCTAGAACTTTCATAAAAGGTGGCAATCAGGCTATAATATATATTGTTACTCTTATTTGGTCTTGCAAAAAGCTAAAAAGAATTATTTTTGCTTGTTTCTTTTCTATATTTTACAAAAGGGATGTTAAAAATCATGTAGTTATTTACATTAGTTTTTCATAGACTAAATTTCAATTATGGAAAAACAACACTAATAGAAAACACCAAGACTCATTTTAACCACAAGCTTAAATTTCTACAAAAGCAAAAATACAAATAATACACATAAACATACATAAATATGTATACTAGAACAACTTCAGACTGTAAATGAAAATTTATAGTATCCAAGAATCTAGGTGGAGTTATGCGCTTTTATTACAAGGACCTACTGTATTTTTGAATGAATATGTAAGCCAACATTCAATTTCCTGTTTTTTTAAAAAAGGAATAACTTTTACTTTAGGTTTGGGGATATATGTGGTTTTTGTTACATGGTAATCTCATGCCATGAGGGTTTGCTGTACAGATTATTTCATCACCCAGGTATTAAGCCTAGTACCCAATAGTTCTTTTTTCTTTTTCTTTTATGACAATTATTTTATTGAAAGGGAGTGGCCAAAAGCTATTTTATGTGGTGGTAACTTAGCATACTTTTATTTCTTTGGTAGACATTTAACACGCCTATGAAAGTTTCTCATCAGGCTCTTAAAGAGTTGGCTGTCCAATATTGAAGGGTATTCACCAAAGTCATAAAGTCTAGTCATTAAAATCATAGGTCATTTCTTCATTCTCCTTAAATCATATTTAAAGATACTTTACATTTGGTTCCCAATTATTTTTTTAAACTTATATTTGCCCCCCAGCCATCACCCTAACCTATTCCCAGCAGCACGGAACATGGGCTTACATGGTCTCTAATGGAATTGTTTTGAATTATGCAAAAAACTCTCTTGGCCTGGAAATATTTATACTCTCTCTGTGTCTGTCAGCATTTTAATTTTTTTCAAGGCTCTACTCACATAGGACTTCCTCAGTGAAATTCTTTTCAGTGATTCTGGGGAGAACTGAGTAATTCCTTCTCTATGTTTCAATATTATTTCATTTATGTCTTGTTATATCACTTAACTATTCATTCTTAACACAATCATGTGTGTTCTACCACTAGATTAATTCTACTAACCTTCATAGACTGTTGGTAATATGATGAGAAGTAGAAATGCAATTATGAAAACAACCAATCAACACAAAATAGGGAAAAAAGTCCCAACATAGAGAAGGCAAACTAATCCATATTTTCTATGCAAATTAATCCATAAAGGATCATGTCTGATTCATCTTTGCATTATCAGTACTAGCCCAGGGCTTGATGTGTAGGAAGCATGGGATGAATATTTATTGAAATTAACTGAAATTAGCTGAAACTCGGATTTCCTGATCATGAATTAAAGGAAAAAATTTCCTTAAGCAGATACCTGCTCATATCAATGCTACACTTTAGAAAAAGTCAAAGGCTTATTATACAAAAATTATATATTTATTTACATAATGATAAAAAAATTGTTATTCCTCCTATGGTAGAAAACTGTTAGTTAAAAACCTGGCATTGAAAAATTCTGAATATGGTTAAACTAATTTTAAGTGTGTTCCATGGGATGTTATATGTGTCACAGGAAAAAAAGGAGTTTCATAATGAAATAAATTTAGGAAACATTGAGTTACACTAAGTTAAAAACATTTATTATATGACTTCTCAGAAGCTAGTATGTGTTGTAAATTTCTAAGAGGGAGGTGGAATATGATTTATTTTCCAAGTTTATTGAACCAAGAAATCCTACCATCAATGAGGATGTTATGAAAGGTGAACCATTTCTGAACACTGAAACACTTTTGAAAGTGAAAGGGAAGCTAGTTAATAATTATGCCAGGACAACAGGTACAAACTGGGATCCTGCCAGGCAAATCAGGATGTATGGTCACCCTACTTTTACAGGATTTTTTTAATACACTTTGAAAAAAAACTAAATTATTATGGCCGAGAGATAAAACTATTTTATGTCAATACATGTCTGCTATTAGTATATGTGTTAATGATATCCAGAGGAAGATCACTTGCATTTTAAAAATAATGATACGTTTTTATTTTTTCTAGCTCAAGGATTCTCACCACTCTTACAGTTTTTTTCCTGAAACTATAATTTGAATGATAGGGTTGTATGGTTGGGGAAGAATAATACACAGTGGAATTTCTCACTTAGCAGTTAGGAAGATAATTGAAGAATGCTGGCTTCCTGCCTAGAGTCCACCCCACCAAAAATACTAGGATCATATATGTCAACAACCTCTTTTTTCCTTTGTATTATTGATATTGACCACATTGTAAATGATTTCAGCTATGGAAAGGCAGCAGTATCTCAGGCTTTAAAGTAAGGGGGGAAAAAAGCGTCATATTAGCCCAGGGTGGCGGCGTGCCTTAGTCTTAGCTACTCAGGAGGTTGAGGTGGGAGGATTTCTTGAACCTCACGAGTCCAAGACTACAGTGAGCCAGGAACGTGCCACTGCACTCCAGCCTGGGATACCGAGTGAAACCCTACCCCAAAGAAAAAGCTTCATAAAGGAATTACCATTTATTAAGTAGCCCAGGTTCTAGACTAGCACATAGAAACATGACAGTCACAATTTGATTTTACAGGTTCTAACAGCCACTTAAAATTTTTTTAATAACAGGTAGAATTAATTTTAATAGTATTTTAACTCAAAATATCCATATATTATTATTTCAACATACATGCAATATAAAAATATTAAAGAGATACTTTTCTTTTTCATACTAAATATTTGAAGTCTGGTGTGTATTTTATACATACAGCCCATCATAATTCTGACTAGCCACATTTCAAGTGCATATGTGACCAGTGTCAACCATATTGGAGGGAGAGTTCTGAAACTCCTCTTAGATACTTTGTATTTGGCTGTGCAGATGATTTCATATATTCTTAGGTGATGATTCTAAGGGAGCTATACTACTTGGTAAAGAAAATGAATAATAAAATAATCTTAACTGTCATTCCTTATATTCTTATGGGCCAGCCAATGTGTCAAGTCTTTTCTGTACATTATCTGAGGTAATCCTTGTGCCTATGAAGTGGATACTTTTTTTATCCCTATTTTATTAAATAGGGAATTAAGGCTGATAAAGATTAAATAACTTAGGCAAAGCACTTAGCTGATAAAGCAATGTAGTGCAGTGGGTAAGAGCAAGGATGATGATCTGGCACCCTGGTTTTGAAATCCTGATGAAATTCTTAGCGAATATATGATTTTAGGCAACTTATTTACTCACCAAAAGTAACTTACAGTATGACTTAGCACAAAACCTGTCACATTTCCACATCAACAAATACTGGATTTGTTAGTATTTCTATTATTATTACTGTTATTACAGGTGTTATAAAGTAGGAGAGCCAGAAATCAAACTCAAATTTAACTGATTTTAGGGCCTACAGTCTTAATGAGAATTACACGATTTGCATCCAAGCAACATATACTGTATTACAGCTAATTCCAAAAATGCAATAATTTTACTTGTCATTGTATGATAGCTTTTTTATGTGTATTTGATGTGTTTATTTTTTTTCTTTGCATACTTTCCTAAGATGTTTCAAAAGACCAAATAGATGAGTACTCATGTTTTAAAAGTCAGCCAAGATGAATCAGTTTGAACTCTACAGAAGAATGGTATATGTAAATCCAAGAACCCATAATTAACAACATTTTTAAATAATTATAACATTTGGGAAAATTAAGCTTGATCTCTCCTAAATTTATACTATTAAAAGTTTACCTAGAGATGAAACCTTTAAAAAAATTTTAATTTGAAAATGTTCAAACATACTCAAAATTGAGAGAATTTTATAATGAATCCCCATGAACCAATCATGTAGCTTCAATAATTAACAGCACAATCTTATTCCATCTATACCCTTGCCACCACCATCGCCATTATTTTCATTATACTATTTTAAAACAAATTTCAGGCATCATATTTTTTCACCTCTAAATATTACATTATGTACATTATTAAAGATGTTCTATGGAAAATCTCAGGCCTTTGCTAAAGATGCTTTTGTCCAAAGGACAAGCACTCTGGAAATCTCAGTTTCAATTCTCCTTTATTGTAACTGCCCCGAGAAATGTCTAGGTTGTAGCACTCATACCAGCATTTCATTTGGTCTTAGACAGTAGTTTTCAACCTTTTCCTTCTCAAGCCCCTTTTTTATTCTCAAACTTGTTGAGGACTTTAGAGAGCTTTGGTTTATGTGGGCTATATCTATTGATGTTTACCATATTAGAAATTAATACTAAGAAATTTTTTAAAATCTTTATTAATTCATTTTAAAATAACAATAAAGTTTAGTTGAAATGTGGAATCTGGAATCTTATATAAGTTTCTTACATATTAACATGGGTAACATATTTGTATGTAAATAGATTTATTTTTCCAAAACAAACAAACAAAAAAGCTAGTGAGAAGAGTGGCATTGTGTTACATTTTTACAAATCTCTTCAATGTCTGCTTAATAGAATTCATTTGGATTCTCATATCTACTTTGGCATTTAAACTGTTGCATTATATTGCTTTGGCTAAAGAGTATGAGGAAGTATAATCAATTCACGCAGGATTCATCATCTGGGCTAAAATATAGGTAAAATTTGAAGAGGAATATTTAGATATTTAGATTGTCAAAGTATCTCTCTACTGACTATTTATGAATTATAAAGGGAAAACCTGAAATTTTGCAGTACAAAAAAATCTGTGGACACCATCTTAATCAAGCTGGCATCACCAAAATGGGAAGCTAACATCATGTGCTCCTGATATGGCGCCTGAGATCACAGCTTCACTTATGTTGTGCTCCTGCCAAAAGATTCATAACCTGCATCTCGTCACTAGGGAACTCACATCAAAAGACATTGTACAAAACAAATGAAAAATTATTTAAATTTAAGAGGTCCGCACTCTTAAAAATATTACTGTCATGAAAGACAAAAGAGGAAAAAAAAGGCTGGAAACTGTTCTTGATTAAAGGAAACTAAAAAAGACATGGCAATTACATGCAAGACATGATCTTGAATTGAACCCCTGTCAATTGGCAAAATTTAGATATGTATTGTATAATGGATACTTGCATTGAATTAGTGTTAAATGTCATGAAATCGATCGTTTTATTATGCTTTTATAAAAGAATACACTTAGTCTTAGGAAATGTTCATTGATATATTTTGGAGTAAAGAATAATAATGCCTGCTCTCTAATAACTGTCTCTCAAATGACTCATGAAATAATACGAATAGGTAATAAGTAGATAGGTAGGTAGATGGATGGATGGATGGATAGATAGATAGATAGATAGATAGATAGATAGATAGATGGATATGGAATGATAAAGCAAATGTGGCAAAAAAATGATAAATCTGCTTGAAAGGTATACAGGACTTGTCTTGTGCTGTTCTTACAAGTCTTCTATAAGAAAATTATTTCAAAATAAGTAGTTAGGCCGGGCGCGGTGGCTCAAGCCTGTAATCCCAGCACTTTGGGAGGCCGAGGTGGGTGGATCACGAGGTCAGGAGATCGAGACCCTCCTGGCTAACACGGTGAAACCCCGTCTCTACTAAAAATACAAAAAAAACTAGCCGGGCGCTGGTGGCGGGCGCCTGAGTCCCAGGTACTCGGAGGCTGAGTCGGGAGAATGGCGTCGAACCCGGGAGGCGGAAGCTTGCAGTGAGCCGAGATCGCACCACTGCATCCAGCCTGGGCGACACAGCGAGACTCCGTCTCAAAAAAAAAAAAAAAAAAGGTATTAAAAAGAATAATTTAGAATTTTAGAACTTCAGTTAATATTTCTCTCAATTATAAATTAATAAAACCTTATAGAAATAAGCAAAAAAAAAAAAAAATAACAAAGAAATTTGCCCTGACTTCTTCTCTTAAATATCTTATTTTAGAAGTACAAAACAAGGAGATGGAAAAATAAGTTCATAGTGGAATTAAAATAATTCTGTTATTCATTAGTACATTTTCTGAATTGAATGCTTTTTATAACAATACAAAATTCTGTTTATAATCAAAATGCACTTATCTAGGACACCATCTAAAAGTGGTTCACAGTTTTATGGAAATAAAAAAAAATTTTTAAATTAATTCAAATCAACGAGTACATAGTGAAATCAGGTGCTAACAGTGCTCAAGCATCTGGAATAATGAAAACTAGAAACACAGAACCTATCCTCAAGGAGTTTGTAATTTCGTCAAGCCAAAACTTTTTGCACATGTGAATTAAACAGTAAAATAAGCAGTAAATGATTTAGCGCTTAAATGTTAAATATCAGTCATCTCTGTCTAACAAAAGTATAATGCAAGCCACATGTATAATTTTAATTTTCTATTAGCTACATTAAAATGAAGTAAAAAGAATCATATGAATAATTTGTTATATGTTTTATTTAACCAAATATATCCAAGACATTGTTATTTCAATATGTAATCAATACAAAAATGAATATTTTACATTCTTTTTTATACTGTTTCAGAAATCCAGTATATATTTTACATTTATAGCATATCTCAATTCAAATCAGCCACATTTCAAGCAGTCAACAGACACATGTGGCTAGTGGCTATCATTCAGCACAGAGCAAGAATAAATAATGCTAAGAGAATTTCTTCCATAAAAATGGCACAATGGTGGTGGCGTATGGCTTCAAAATGGTCTCATTATCTGGGAGTGCCAAGGAGTTTTATTAACTGTAATTACTTGAATTTGGTGAGCTTCTTACTCTCCTATGTTATTTCCCAGGATAATGGTCCGTTGCAAAATTCCCCTTCACCATAATAATTTTTTGAGAGTTTTCAGGGGTATTTTGCCTGTAGACACAATCAATCAATCCTTTCACCAACCTTGGTTGAGAAGCCACTTGAAGGGAAGCATCATCACTGTCAAAAGACATGTTTCCTAATACATCCCAAATCTGCAGTGTAAAGATGAAAAGAGCACCTCACAACTCTTTGTGCCAGTGCTGTAGTGTGTGCTGTCCCAAAATGTAGGACATGTCCCTCTCCAAAACTTCATCTTCCCTCATGAAAATGGTGCCTTCAGCCAGGCACGGTGGTTCACACCTACAATCACAGCACTTTGGGAGGCCAACGTGGGAGGACAGCTTGAGGCCAGGAGTTCGCGAGCAGCCTACTGCAACATAGCAAAACAACATCTCTACAAAATATAAAAATAAAAATTAGCCAGGTATGGTGATGCCCACCTGTAGTCCCAACTACTTGGGAAACTGAGGCAGAAAGATCACTTAAGTCCGGAAGTTTGAGGTTACAGTGAGCTATGATCACACCACTGCACTCCAGCTTGTGCAGTGATTCCCCATCTCAAAGAAAAAAAAAACAAAAAAAACACACACCTACAGCTTTCACCTAACAAGCCTCTCCCCAAAGGGCCTTGATTTAATACAAGATCAAGAAAGAGACAGCATGTCGCCCTTTATTGCATTGATTTCTAGCTTCCAGGCTCCAATGCATAAAGCTTCCTCAGATTTCATGCAGCCAGAAAGTCTTCATCTCAATCAATCCATAGAAATCATGCTCTTCTTAGGCTTGTCCTACCAGTTCTCAAATGCCACCCAGTCATGCTGAGTCCCAGCAGTAGGCACCATACAATTTAAAGCTGAGATCTTTGCTGTATAAGCAGAAGCATACAGAAAGATATCTTACTTTATGTAGTAGACATTTTCTTGAAACTTTTATATAAATTGAAACTATCTAAATTAATTCCTATTTAAAATGGATTATAGATGGCAAGTGTTGGGTGTGCCTGAGAAAATCTTCTCTAATCCAATTCCTCTGATTTTCCAGATAGCTAAAGTGTTCAGGCGAGTTTGAGCTTGCAAACTTGAAATACACATGGTCTGCTCTGTATTTCCAGGTAGCTGCAGGTCTTCCAACTTCTGGTTTAGGGGGCTTCCTGTTACACCAGTTGCCAAGGGTAGTGTGTCATTTTAAAGATTCATTTAGAGAAATATAAAAAAAAAAAAAAAAAAAAAAAGTAGGGAACTCTTTAGGTGTGTCATTTAATGCAGAGGACAAAAAAAAAAGATAAAACCAAATTGAGAGATCAGAATGAAGAAAGCTACATCAAGTCCATCAAGTCCTTGTCACAAATGGACTGCCCTCAGCATTTTATACATGGCACAAAGCAGAGTGACTTTGCTGTAGTTTTTGTCTTATTCCAGATGTGGTTGAAATCGTTTCTGATTTTAAATGTATATAGCTTTAGTATGGAATATAAAATAGGCACTCTCATGGCATTTTTTTAATTTTAATTTTTATCTTTATTTTATTTTTTTAAGAGACAGGATCTGGCTCTGTCTCCCAGTATGAAGTGCCATGGTGTAATCACAGCTCACTGCAGCCTCAAACTCCTAGGCTTAAGCAATCCTGTTGCCTCAGCCTCTTGAGTAGCTAGTACTGTAAGCATGTGCCACCATGCCTAATTTTTAATTTTTTTTGTAGAGATGAGGTCTTGCGATGTTGCCCAGGCTGGTCTCAAACTTCTGGCCTCAAGCAGTCCTCCTGCTTTGACCACCCAAAGTGCTGGGATTACAGGCGTGAGCCACCATGCCTGACCTCTCCAGGCATTTTTAAAAGACATACAAGTATTCTCTTAAAACATTTCATGAGTGGTCTCATTCAATCAAGTGCTTATTTAGCACCTACGATGCAACAAACTAGACTCCAGGTATCCAGAGTGGAAAGGATATTTTCCCTGCTCTCAAGTTTCTTGTGGAGGGACGTAGAACAAGAAAAGAAGAAATTTTAGTACTGTCTGTGGTAAAGGAACACATAGAAGAAATACTTAACCCAGAGAAAGCATCCTGGAAGTAGTGAGCGCAAAACTGAGACTTAAATTTGGTTGGAATTACCTAGGAAAACATGGCAAAGAAGGTGAGAGATAAAGTATATCGACATGAAGAGTCAGAAGGGAAAGCGTCTCCAAAGACCCAGAGGTGAGAGAACACATGTTCAAGGAACTGAACAGGCAGGTGAGATCTTCGTGAGCCAGATCAGAAAAAGCCTTGAAGAACGTTAGTAATCTGGACTTTATAGTTATGGAAATGAAAAAATACTGAAGGGTTTTTGAGTGGTTTGAGACAAAGTCTGCTTTGCATTTCAAGGAGATCCTATGACTGCAGCTTTGACCATGAATTAGGGGAAAAAAAGAGATCCATTAATTAGCAGTTGCCGCTATCCCAATTATAGTAGATATCTGATCTAGGATGGTAAGAGGCTGCTAAGAACAGCAAGGGACAGATTTCACAGGAAAAAAAGGGACAGGTTTCACAGGAAAAAAAGGGAAAGGTTTCACAGGGAAAAAAGGGACAAGTTTCACAGGAAAAAAAAAAGCAGAATTGACAAGATTTTGTGAGAAATTGAAGGTCAAGGCAAGGGAGCATACCACATCCAGTGAGCAAAACATAGGAGCAAGAATTAAGCGTGTGACCAGGCGCGGTGGCTCATGCCTATAATCCCAGCACTTTGGGAGGCCTAGGTGGGAGGACTGCTTGAAGCCAGGAGTTTAAGACCAGCCTGGGGAACACAGCAAAACCCCATGTCTCTAGAAAGTTTTTAAAAAATTAGCTGGGCATGGTCGTATGCACCTATAGTCTCAGCTACTTGGGAGGCTGAGGTGGGAGGATCCCTTGAACCCAGGAGTCAAACCTAGGAGTTTGAAGCTGCAGTGAGCTTATGATCAAGCCACCGCACTCCAGCCTGGGCAACAGAACAAGATTCTACCTCTAAATAAACAAAAATAAAAAATTAAATTAAATTAAACATTCAAGACCATGTCTCACTCACCATTGACCCCCCACTGCCTAGCAGACTGCCATGCATAACAGAGTGTAAAACAAATGTTTGATGAATGGATGGATGAATATGGAATTCTTGACTAATTGACTAAATAAATTCATTAAGGAGCAGGAAACTTGAGGGAGAGGTGAAAACAAAGAATGAGCATTGCCTAAGAAGAAGAAAGTTCAATTTGAAAAATTTAAAAATTCCCATCTAGATTGAGATATTTTTTGAATTCTGAATCATGAGCTTGAGGAATTTAATTAAGCAAACAGTAAAGGTCTGACTCAATGAGTTGGTTGCTGTACAGAAAATGCACACAAACGTACATGCACATGCACACATACACCCACCCCAAGGTGAAACTGAATTGTTAACAGCTAATACCATGTAAAAAAATGTACATTATGTAAAAATATTCTGTGGGATTAACATCTATCCCTAAAGTATGTAAGTACCCTGTAGTTATTCTTGTTTGAACTAGATTAAATTGAGCTAGTATAAATTAATATGAAATTTAAAAACCAATAATGTAATTTCAGGTGGTAATTAATTTATTCTTAACTTAATCTTCCATAAAAAAGAGGAAATAGTTAAGGAAAATAACAAAGCACACTTATTATTCATAAATAGATAAGTATTAAATAAATGAAATAGTAAATATTTACTTTTTTAAAATGTAGAAATAGGTTAAATCTGACAAACCACAGTTTATATGTTTTTTCCCATATAAGAGTACAAACAGGAACTCATACAAGACTATTTGTTGCACTAACAGTGAAAACTCCTTAATTAACTATAAAATATAAAGAAGCAAAAACTAAGTGTGAATAAGAATCAGGGAAAAGCAAAGACTTCCAGTAGCTTTCATAGGCAAGATTAGACTTAAACCATCAGAAAAATATTCTTATGGAATACAAGTTCCAATGACACAGGAAAAAAAGAGGAAACAAATCAAGGCCACCACTGAATCTTAGGAGAGACAGTGTGGTGTGCCATGAATAGCTGGCACTATCAGTTCTTTTTCATGGGTGTAGTCTGGTGTGACATCAGAATCTGTTTTTTAACTGTAACATCTGCTAACAGTGTCCTTGTTCCTCACTAGGTGGATGGCCCTCTGCAGTCTTTGATCTTTCAGTCCCACCCCACTTCCTTCTGACTTGAGACAAAAGGCACAGAAACCGCTTTCATCAGGAAGAGCTTGGCTTTAAGACAATTTTCTATAATTCCATTTCGAAGATGCTTCACTTTCCACAGGTTTCATCTGTTATTCCACAAGTCACAATTTCTACACCACATGCATCAGATAATTGGATCGCTGCTTTGGCCCTAATTCTTAGTTTCAGTCTCAGTTTTTTGTGTACTTACTCATTCCTACCACTAAGATGAAGCACCTTTTTGTCTATTTTAACTTTAGCCTCTGCGTTTGAAATTTTGTACCAGAAACATTGTTTTCAATGGTTGGAAATTCTGTTATTTGTGCACAAGCCTCTCAAATGACAAGTCCCATGTGCCACGTGTCTAGATGCCAGAGTGTCACATGCCTCAGATACATGGGCATTAGATTATGCTCTTGCCACCCACTGAGATGCCCACTATTGCCTGAACCACGACTGGATCTTGCTGTTGCCCAGGGAATCTATCCACCAATCACTCTGCTTCCAGCCTTGGTGACTTCTATCCAAATTCAATTATATAAGTCAAAGTTCTCCAGAGAAACAGAACCAGTAGGAAATATATACACATATCAGAGCTTTGAACTTCCTGGGTCTCCACCTTTTGATATATAAAAAAGGAGATTTATTATGAGGAATTGGCTCACATGATTACGGAGGCTGAGAAGTCGCATGATCTGCCATCTGCAAGCTGGAGACTCAGGAAAGCCGATTCAGTCAGTCTGAGTTCAAAGGCCTGAGACCCAGGGGAGCTGATAGTGTAAATCCCAGTCTGAGGGCTGGAGAAGACGATGTGATGTGTCGCAGCTCAAACAGACAGGCAGGAAGCAAGTGATTAATTTCTCTTCCCTTTCCCTTTTGTTCTACTCAGGCCGGCAACAGATTATATGATGCCCTCCATCTTGGGCAATGTACTTTACTGAGTCCATTAGTTCAAATGCTAATCTCTACATGGATGGGTAAGTTAAAAAAAAAAAAAAGACAACAACAACAACAAAAAAACACACAACAAAGAAAACCCTCAAACCAAACAAACAAAAAACAAGTAAAGAAAACAAATGCTAATCTCATCCAGAAACACCTTCACAGACACTCTCAGAAATAATGTTTAACCTAGGCACCCTGTGGCCAGTCAAGTTGACACACCAACCAACAAGTCAAATAATTGGTGTTATGTACAAACTACCAATAACAAAAATGCCAAAATATCATAACAACTAAAAGGTTTTAAATTGCAACAAGGTATTAGTAAGGAGATGAAACACTGTGGAAAAAATATATAAGATTCCCAATGTATGTGAACGATGAGCTGAAGAGAATAACAAGCTGGGTAACTGAAATAAGATACTAGATGCTACTGGCATCTAGTGGGTAGAAGCTAGAGAGGTTGCTAAACATCCAATGCACAGACAGTCCCACAACAAAGAATTATGCAGTCTGAAATATCATTTGTGCTAAGATACAGCAACCCAGCCGGGCGCGGTGGCTCACGCCTGTAATTCCAGTACGCTGGGAGGCCGAGGCGGGCGGATCATGAGGTGAGGAGATCGCGACCATCCTGGCTAACACGGTGAAATCCCGTCTCTACTAAAAATACAAAAAATTAGCCGGGTGTGTGGTGGGAGCCTGTAATCCCAGCTGCTCGGGAGGCTGAGGCGGAAGAATGGCGTGAACCCGGAAGGCGGAGGAGTTTGCAGTGAGCTGAGATAGCGCCACTGCACTCCAGCCTGGGTGACAGAGCGAGACTCCGTCTCAAAAAAAAAAAGATACAGCAACTAATACATGTAGTTTTTGAAATCTGTATCCCTCATTTTGCATGATACCATGTTGACTGAAATTTGGAATTGGTGAATAGTGAGGAAATAATTTCAATATATATTAGATTCAGTTAACATCGTACCAAGCAAGATGAGGACTGCCTTTATTTATTTGTCAGTTGAAACTCAACTATCCATGATGTTATAGCAGGAAAGGAAAGGTATTTTTAGAAATAGATCTTCTCTTCAGCCTGCTCTTTCCAGGGCAGATTATTTCAAGTTAGGATGCTTAGCACTAACTGGACATTTTATATTCTTCTAAAACCTATCTCTTCCTCACTTTCTTTTTCTGTTAATGAAACTACCATTATTTTTTCTCTTTCTTCTCTTTAAGCCCTCCAGTAAATTGCCAAACTCTGGTTCTATTCCTACCGTATTTACATTCATTTCCTCCTTCTTATTCTCAGTACCCCATCTCTAATTCACAGACTACGACAATTGCTTCCTTTTGCCTCTCACAGGCTACAACAATTGCTTCATAATGAGACACAGAATCTTGGCCATGTAATCCATTTTAAGCATATGTCATACATAAAACCTTTTTATTGATAAATTACTTTTCTTAAAGCACAACTCGGATTATGTAAATTCTTTGCCCCAAAATCTCTACTACTTCCTATTGTCTGCTGAATAATCTGACCCCAATGTACTCTAGTTTCATTTCTCAACACTCCTCTCCATGACTAATGCTCCCCTGAGCAGAATTACTACACTTCATTGTGTGATTACGCCCTGCTCTTCCGCATCTCTGAGCCTTTGTTCACACTGTCCACTCAGCTAGAAACCTCCTCCCTGACTCATCTTGTTACCTATCTTTCCAGGTTTAATGTTACCTTTTCTCCCAGGTCTTCCCTGGAACTTCCAGGGCAGGAATTTTTTTTTTTTTTTTTTTTTTTTTTTGAGACGGAGTCTCTGTCGCCCAGGCTGGAGTGCAGTGGCATGATCTCGGCTCACTGCAAGCTCCGCCTTCCGCGTTCACGCCATTCTCCTCCCTCAGTCTCCCGAGAAGCTGGGACTACAGGCACGCGCCACCGGGCCCGGG
Source organism: Rhinopithecus bieti (assembly GCF_001698545.2). NCBI lineage: Eukaryota > Metazoa > Chordata > Mammalia > Primates > Cercopithecidae > Rhinopithecus > Rhinopithecus bieti. The sequence goes on from NW_016827312.1 coordinate 984,457, forward strand.
TATTTTTTTATATTTTTAGTAGAGACGGGGCTTCACGGTGTTAGCCAGGGTGGTCTCTATCTCCTGACCTTGTGATCCGCCAGCCTCTGCCTCCCAAAGGGGCTTTTTTTTTTTAATAGCCCACTTACGGTAATAATTTCCAAAAGCTGGTTCACAAACAAACCATCAGGGACAAACTTTTCTCCTGTCCATGATGAAATGAAGAACAATGTAGGTGAACGTTTTATAAAGGAATATTTATTTAGTTTAAATTTTATTCTGATGTTATGCCCAGCCTTTTATTATTAAAATATCCTCTCTTTTTAAATATTGTTTAAAAAAAAAAAAAAAAAAACTTTACTTGGCAAAAATAAAAGCTGATAACCACATGTTTGTTATTTCAGTTGTTGAGAGAAATTTCACTGGTCTTTGAAATCCAAGAGTCCTATATCACATTTTACCCAGGATTAGTAAGTGGTCAACTTTTGGTTTCGTGGTTTTTTATTTTTATTTTTTCCAAGTCTCTTTCACTTACAGATTTGAGGCAGCTATTATTACTCTATGAGGTTATTTACAAAAGGACTGTTTAAACTGTAGAGCAGACAGATGTTTGCATTGTGTAGTCTCTTGCATTTGATGGTGAACTGCAGTGGACACTGTGATGCATCACCCAGATCCTCCTTCCAGGAGGACTTGTTTACTCCATGCTGGAAGGGCTGTTGGCAGAAGCCATCAGCTGCCAGCCTTTTCAGGATTGCTCCAATTGCAGAGAACCACCTCAGTCAAGGTCATGCCCCTTTCTTGGCAGCTCATACCCAATGACTAATTCACACAATGTCAGGAATAGTCTGAAGGGTCATTCTAACCCCAGAGGTTTTCCTTGGATCAGCAAAACTGTTGCTGAGTCTGCTCCAAATTTAACTTTTCCTTCTGCCTACTCCTGCTTCCTCCTTCCCCTCTCTCTAACAGGTACAAGTCCCATAAACACTCCTATACACAGCCTAACTGCTAAACTCCACCCCAAAGTTAGCTTCCTATGAAACCCAACCTTCTTTATTAACTCATTGAAATCCAAAACTATGCTTTTAATCTTTACACCTTCCCAAGAGCCTTACGTTGTATCTTGAACATGTACTTGACACAATTAGAAAGGTTAATTAAGATAGATCCTCTTGCTTGAACCCATAATTCTACTTAGGAAAAAAAAAGAAGACTAAACCTACATAGGTAACGAACTCGCTTGTGTTTCTCTCCCTGTGACGATATCATAAAAATTCTACTTCAGTATTGGTAGATTCTTATGTTGAATTTATAAGCTGACATGAGAAACACAATTTAAAATATCAAAATAATGTTACCTTTACTTAGAAATGCTCATGGGTCTCTGAAAACAGAAACAGACTCTGGCATACAAAAAGGAAATTATTAAAAGGCTCATACAAATCTTAGGACAGAAACAGGGGCAACGTCATTTGCCCAGAATCATAGCAAAAAAAGGAACCAATGGACAATCTCCTCAGCTAGCTCATCAGAATGAATCAGCTCCTTTTTTGACTCCAAAGTAATTCCTGTTGAAACTCAAAATTCAGGGAGAAATTGTTTGCTTGGCCTGAGTTGTGTCACATGTTCACCTGGTCAAAGATGGCAGGACACTGGACTGACAATACTACCAAGATTACTTGCAACAGGAGATGTACCTCCTCAAATGGCAGCTGAAGTGCTGCCATAAGGGTGGTGCAGATGTACAGTGTACACTGACTGAGAATCGGCCTAACTTATACAAGTCTGTCAGATGTCGTAAGCAAAAAACATCCAGAGACTCTGAGTCTGAGGATGAATCAAGACAATATTGTAGTAGGCATTGCCCAATAAATGTAATCAAAATGCCCTATAGTTGCACTTTTCAGGAGGGCTAAACAAGTGGAAATATCCTAATAAGATAGGTCTTTACCAGATAAACCAGGAAGTACAAAATATAGATACTTCAATTATGTCAACCAAACCTATGTAAATAAAGTGAGGACAGGTTGCTTAAATTATTGAGATCAAATTGTTGGTTTTTATTTTAATAATGGAAATTTGATTGTAAATGTTATTTATTTTTACTGCAGTTATGTAGTACTGTAGTTATGTTTACAGCACCTATGATTCTGGATGGATGAAGTGGCTGCCTAATATGAGATTACTTATTTTCTTATTCTTTTAAAGTTAACCTTAATCTTACATTTTTTAAAAATTAAATGTATTTACACACCTTTGTGATAGGTTTGTCAGATAAAATACAGAATACTCACTTAGATTTGAATTTCAGATAAATAACAAATAATTTTTAGTATAAGTAGTCTCAAAGGTTGCATGGGACATACTTATACTAAAAGTTATTCATTGTTTATTTGAATTGTAAATGTCCTCAGTTGTCCTGCTTTTTATTTCCCCTCTAAATCTGGCAACACTACTTTGTGATGCATACCTGATGTTTTTTATTATCTGGCATTCATTTTCCCTACCACTGGTAACCAAACCTCTCTTTTCCTTTAGAGGACTATCCACTCTACTATTAATATATGTATGTGGGTGGAACTGACCCATCTCTTATAGGTACATGATTCAAGCTGTATCAACCTAACTGCAATGTCATGCCACGGTGATTGGTTCAGTAATGGGGACAGGACTCTGGTCAGGACAATGAGAGCCAGACTTAAGACTTTGCTCTTTGTAGAAAATAAAAGTTTTTTTGTTTATTTGTTTTGTCTTGTTTTGCTTGTTTGTTTTTCCTGAAATTATTGCTAAGCTTGTTGGTGATATGTCCTGGAGCTGCAGGGAGCCAGCACATGGAAAAAGTCTGTCCAAAATAGTGACTTCATAGAATAAAGCTGAAAGATGAAGAATAAAAGACTGAGACTTACTGATGTCATTGAGCCCTGGATCCAGCTAAGCCTGAAGAGGTCTATCTTGGACTTATCCACTATTAGAACAGATAGATCCAATTCACAAAAAAATAAAAATAAAAACCCATAAGCCAATGCACTTAAATTGTTACCACCTGAGGCCAAAAGTTTCTTTTAGCAAAGATATTTTGAAGCAATGAGAGGCATATACAATAAAGTTATTAAATAGAAAAATCAGAACCAAATATATGAGGACAAAATAAGCCAATCCTAAAAGTTAACATAATTTAATGTTTTCTAATATATGTGTACTACCTATAGTAAGATTTTAAACATATATAAATAATTTTTTATTTTGATAGTTTAATACTATTTCAATGTGAATTAAATACATAGCTAGCACATCATACCCAAATGTTCTTATAAAAGACATTTGCTAAAGTAAAAACATGATTTGATTAAAATAAGAATATAAATTATTCTTATGGAAGTATAAGGATATGGCAAACATCATGAAGGTATCATGCAAGGGTCCAAAATTTTGAAAGCATTGACATAGTTAATGTGATTGTATATCACGTTTTGCTTTGAGTAACCTAGCAGTCAGGGTTGGGGCAGGAAATGGGGAGAAATATGTTATTTTATAACTATCATCAGAAAAGAAAAATCATGCCAATATTTCTGGAAAACCTATTTATTCTCTGCAGCCAAATTCCAAAACAAATTTCTCATTTAGTACTTACATGAAGACTGTTAACCTTTATTACTTGAGAATATCCTCAGCAATAGTTTTATAATCAAATAAAACCATCAATGTAAAAGGAAATTTTTAATGTTTTCTCTTATAACAATCTTCTATTAAAGTCAACAGTTTTAAAGATATACTTTAGTACAGCTGGTTCTATAAAATTTAAGTTAATATGGCACAACCTTGCAGCCTTTCAGGGATCTAATTTAACGAAAAAATAATAATAATAAGCTTAGGTTACCTAGGGGTTTCAATGAAGAAAATTTAGATTGAAAACTTTCATAAACCCCACATCTCTTACTGGGTTTTGAAAGTAGTTGAATAGCAAACAATTAGCTATCTGAGGTGGCTTTAGAATAGTGGTGCTATATATTGCTAATGGATTCATATGCTTTGAAAATCAAGAGAACAAAAGACAAGTATTATTAATGAGAAAAAGAAAAGGGCTTTTGGTAATTCAAAGAATTCTGTAGCAATTACAATTAGGAACCTTTCATAATAGGTAAGATACCAGCATAATGTCCCTCAGAACACAATGTACATTGTTAGAAATCCAAGTGTAGTAGGCCTTTTCTATTAGGAATTATAGGAATAGGAGTTGGAAAGTGGGAAATCAAGAATAGTTTTTGAAGAAAGAACAAGTAATATAATGGAACGACAGCAAGAGAAAAATGAGAGAAAGATATGAAGTTAGACTTTCTAAAGCATATTTTGGAGAGGAAATTCAAATAGCTTAAGGAAGAGTAAAACAATAATAAATGAAACCTAATCTCACACGAGAGAGTGATAGAACACATCCAGAGAATAAACATATCCAGGGAATAAATGTCCTTGGGGCAATGGTTTCTCTTACTAAGGAAGCAGGAAGAGTATATTGTTTGCTATTTTGGGGTATAAAGTAGTTTCAGTCATAGCCTTGGTTTAATAATATGAAGACTAAGATAAAGAGATGCACTCTGTTGGTAGCAGATTAGTTGAAATGCTGACGACAGAAAGGCAGACTACAAAAGCAGATGCTCCTTTAAGTGTTAATTTCTGATAAAGTAAATATTTAAAAGTTATTTTTTCTTTTATTGCATAAATATTTGCCTTCTACTGGATTAATTTTGAAAATACAAACTATTCATTAGCAGATTTTACTTCTGAAAAGTTTATGAAAACTAAGAAGGGAATTAAGGTCAGATTATTAGAGTAACAGACATTGAAGTCCCTTTCGTACCACATTTCCCATAGAGGTAAGAGATACCTAATATTCTAAAGAGTGAGGATTTCTCTACCTAATTAAAGGTTACATTTTAAACTCTTTACTTGCAAAATCTCTAATGTATAGTTAATTGTATACTATTTTTCTCCTTACCTACACTGACATGAAAACTCTTCCCTAACCCTTCTTAGAAACTTGCTTAGAAAATAAGATTTTCTATACAGAAAACCATCTCTGTTATCATCTTATCATCTTTCTTCACTCTCAGAGTGGCAGTTTATTTTGTTATTTATCGCTGACAGCTTTGTTAACTCAAAAGAGTTAAAATGCAAAACTTCCAGAAATATATTTTCTTTGAGAAACTGACGTTTTTTAATTAAAATTAATACATATTTTGAATGAATAAAATGTCCAACATAAGTTACTCTTAAGTACTTAATGTTGCGTTTTTTTGTAATAGAAATATCTTTAGACAGACTATTTAATTATAATATGTTATTGCTGGGCAATCTGACACTTTGGTTGAACATATTTCCATCATTAAGCATCACTGTCACTTTCAAAAGAAAATTTTGTTTTCTTTGCTTATCAGATTGTTATGGATCAAGGGTGTCCATAAAAAGGAACTAAAACTGGAGTGGAAGCTGGTAGCTGGCAAAAGATCTTCCAATGAAGGTGGGAGAATTTTCAAGACACTTACCTGGCTACAAAGGATGACTTTGGCATTTATATCCAAACAGGTGAGAACAGAGGTCTCAGCCATGATTAAAATAAAATATTTAGCATTGGGAGATCCAAGATTATTTAGCAGAAAAAGAGATAGACAGCTACAAGGAAAGTTTCTTAAAACTCCGAACCATCTTCCCTTTGTCACTCACTGCATTCCTTTCTTTCCTCCCTTCTCCCTACTATATGCTTTAATCATTAGTCAACAAATTCTTACTGAGACCCCCCCCCCCAGACTCTGTGCTAGGCAGTGGAGGATCATCTTAATGAAAAACACACATATACGGGGACATATACTTGTAAATGTCAGGATCCATCTCCTTAGAGTCAAAAGAGGGGACAGATAAGTACAAATAAGTTCAATTCATTTTAAGCTGTGAGGGGATTAGATGCAAGTTGCAATGTGGGCATGGAGGAACAAGGGATAACTCACCTGGGAAATTCAGAGATGGTTTCTCAAGGTGGTAAACACCTGACATAAACATTGAAGGAGGCCAGGCACGATGGCTCACCCATATAATCGCAGCACTGGGAGGCTCAGGTGTGAGGATTGCTTGAGCCTGGGGGTGCAAGACCAGCCTAGGCAACACAATGAGATCCTGTCTCTACAAATAATTAGCCAAGCATGGTGATGCACAGCTGTAGTCCCAGCTACTCAGGAGGCTGAGGTGGGAACATCACCTGAGCCCAAGTAGGTCAAGGCTGCATGAGCCATGATCTTGCCATTGCATTCCAGCCTGGGCATTGGAGTGAACCTCTGTCTCAAAAAACAACAACAAACTAATTAATTGAAGGAAAGCTTGCCTGACAGACAAACTTGGGGAAACAGGAGAGAAGACATTCCAAGGAGAGGGAATAAAGTGTGAGAAAACTGTGGCCTGTTCAGGGAACTACAAGTACTGACAGAGTATAAAGTTTGAGTGAGGGGTTGGAGGTGGGAGGAGCAGCTACAAGAGGATGAGGCTTAAGCTGTTGGAAGGAAGAGACATTAAAGGGCCTTACATGTCATGGTAAGGAACTCAAATCTTATATTACAAACAATGAGGAGCCTCTGAAGAATTTTTAGGAGAGAGAGTAACATGATCAGATTTTCACTTGCATGCTGGCAATCATGTGCTGGATGAATTGTGAGAATAAAACCAGGGAGAGAAGTGAGGTGGTGAAGGATGCTTGATTTAGGGCACAGGCAGAAGAGATGAAAAGGAACAAAAGGCACAAAAACCCTTAACAGATTATCAACAAATGGAATTAAGCAATATTTAAAAAGGGATAATATATCATGATCAACTGGGGTTTTCCCAGCAATGCAAGCCTGTTTCAACATTTAAAAATCAGTGTAATTCCAGGAACAGAAAACCAAACACAGCATATTCTCATTCATAAGTGGGAGTTGAACAATGAGAACATATGGACACAGGGAGGGGAACATCACACACCGGGGCCTGTGGGGGGCAGTGGGGGGGAAGGGGAGGGATAGCATTAGGAGAAATACCTAATGTAGACGACGGGTTGATGGGTGTAGCAAACCACCACGGCACATGTATACCTACGTAACAAACCTGAACATTCTGCACATGTATCCCAGAACTTAAAGTATAATAAAATAAAATAAAATCAGTGTAATTCACTGTATCAACAGACTAAATAGGAGACAAAATATGAGTTTATTTAATATAAACAGAAAAAGCATTTGACAAAATTTATGAGGAACACTTCTCAGGAAGACGGAATAGAAAAGAACTTCCTCAATTTAATAAATGGAATCTAGCATCATATTTAATGATCACAGATCAAAGAAATAGAAAACCGAAAACCATATAGAACATCAAGGATACCAAAATAAGTTTCTGTAAAACGGCCAATAAAGTAATAGTAAAACAAACAAGACAATTGTTTGCTTGCCCTAAAATATTAAGAAAATAGTTTTTAATGCACACAATGTGATTGAATATGCTCCATAATTTTGAAAATTTGGTTTAACACTTTTGACATGGGATCCAAAGGTTTTCTATAAGGTGAGTTTTATCTATACTATATTTTAGTGGCTATTACTGAAAAGGACACTTTACAAAAAAACATGAAGTTACACCCACCTGGGAGAAATACACAAGGGTTTGCTTATTTAAGCACAATACTTATGTTTTTCAATTGTATTCACCTGTTATAAATTTGTTAAAATTTTGCTAGTAATTTTCTTGCAAACTGAGAAGTATTTCATCTCCATATTTTTAGCAAATAAGAAAACACCAAAACTTTTTTACTTGGAAGAATTTTAAACAGGTATAAAGATTGTTTTTAAGCTTAGAAATACGTTTTTACAGGTGACGTATTTTATCATTTTGAACTTTAAAGTCACATAATGATGGACAAGATTCCAAGTGACTGTTTTCAAAACATGCTTTTGACAATGTAAGTTTCTTTTGAAAAGTAGTTACTTTCTCACTATGGTTAAAAATCTTGAAGCAACATAGTAAATGTGTACTTCCTTTTTCTTTTTTTCAAAGATATCTACTAACAGTGATTTGTTGTCACTGGAAAGATCAGCACACTTGAACAGTTGTCTGTTTTGTTTTTTTTAAAACAAATATCATCCTAAGTTTATGATTCTTGTAAGAAATTTACACAAAGATAGACTGTATGTCTTTGTTATAAATTATTTTCATGGCCATCTCCTATCTCATTACAAAGTATTTAAGATACTTTAATTCATAAATTATTAGTTTAGCAACCCTGGATCAAATCATGGGTTTCATTTTGGTTATCTCAGTCCTGTAACTATCAGGGATATATTTTTTTTGCAGAATTATCATAAAATATACCTGTAGCAGGTTATCCTCAGAGGTAACATTCACTCATTCTTACTGGTTAATTTATCTAATGCTATCTCACAATTCTTGAATTCCTCACCATTATATTATTCGATGGCAAAAACTATGCAGTTACCTAAAGCAAGGGTTAGCAAACTTTTTCTGTAAATGGCCAGATAATAAACATTTGAGGCTTTGCAGGTCATAAGGTTTCTGGTACAATTACTCAACTCTGCTGTTGTAGCATGAAAGCAGTCATAGACAATAATAAAAGAATGAGCATGGCTGTGTCCCCCCATAAAGCTCTATTTACAAAAACAGGCAACAGGATAGGTAGAGTATAGTTTGCTGATCCTGGCCATAAAGCCTTCTAGAACCTCAGAATTTTCTAGATCCTGATAACCAGAGGCAGTAATGTAATTCTCAGCTGTCTGATGCTAGTTTCCCATCTTGGAATATGAATGAGGGTTTCACCACCTCTTGCCTCAGTATAGCCCGGTAAACAATGCCAAATGACCCAGTTTTCTGAAAGATCTGTTGCCTGTAACCACCTTCCTGGTACAAGTTTTAGAAGACCTAAGATTTCCAGTTCAGAATCACCTAGAGTTTTTGTAAATAACAGAATCTGACCCAGGCTAGCTAAAGTAAAAGGGAATTTATGGGAAGGATATTGTGAGCCTCACAGGTCAGCTCATTTTTTAAGCAGAGGTCAGTTATCCTAGACCATCTTCCTATTCCACTTGATATCAGACTAGCTCATTGTGCAAAATAACATCATGCTGAAATGACCTGTAGAGCAGGAATTTGCAAGTACACTGTGTCCTTGGTCACATAAATGAATGCTGGAGGATATAAATGCCATGAAATATAGGAGCCTGATACCTCACAGATGTTTCTGGGGGCCTGTTATTCTGAGGCATGTAAAAATATGTCCTTCAAAATGAAGGACATGTTGCTATTCCTTTCGTGCCTTTCCAGCAAGAACAAGGCTTGGTGGGCCTCTCTGGATGATAATGACAATAAGGCACAGTTTTGAGTGCCTTGTTTCAATCACACTGTCCAAGGATCACAATGCTGCTATCTCTCCATGGAACTGAGAGCAAAAGAAGACTCTCTAGTAAGTTCAGGCTGAGGTGAGGCAATCTGTGAATGGTCCCTTATGACACAATAAATCCAAGGGTGCTTGGAGAGCCTGAGGAAGATTAGGATGTTGTATGGACTTGCATTAAAACAGGAAATAGAGACAGGGTAACACATTTTCTTTCTGTGTGTCAGAACATTATAATGTGCATGCATATAGATACCATCATTATGTGGGAACTGAGTCAACATACCAAGTCAGCCCTGATGCTTGTTATAGCTTTCCTCTTTTATCAGTTCAAAGTCCCAATCTAACAGAACATATCATAAACACACAATAGCTTCAGTATCAAGAGGATCAAGGTGAAAGAAAAGTGCCAATATTCTCTTATATCTTCCTAAAAGGAGGAAAAGATTGAATGTGAGAAAGCGAATATGTAATTTAATTTTTAAACTGATTCTAAGTAAAGATATTGAGCTGAATGACTCCTAAACTAGGAATGAGGAACTTATTCTAATGTGATCATCGACTCTAAGTTGTTTGCTTGTTCAATGTGTTTCTTCCTCTATTAAAAAACAAAACAAAAAAATCAATAAATACTAACTTCCAGCCACGGGGAACTGAGAATCATGACTGATGTAACAACTATCAAGTATTATGCAATCCAGTTTTGAATATAAATGACAAATATTAGATCAATAATTTCATGAAACCATAGTCACCAATTACCCTTCCTTCCTGCTCTGAGGTAACTAAAAGCAGGATTTTTATGTTCAGGGGATTGTATTCTTACCAACCCCTCTTTCAATAGAGTAGGCTTATGATAAGGCTTATATATTCATTTTCATACCACCAAAAAAGGATTTGTAATAGTGAAAAAACATGAAATTGTTTATATTCCCTTATGCACTTTTACCCATTGCTTTTAAAATGCAGGATTTTTTTTTTAAATCCAAAAAACATGGGATTGATTATATAATTTTGAGCTGAAAAGGACCTTAGCAATCATTAAGTCATTCCTTTCATTTTACAAATGAGTAAGGAGAAGCATGCTGAAGTTGAGTGATTTTACTAAGATTACATGGCTAGTTACTATCAGAACTCAGATTAGAAAAACTATAGGTGATAAATAAATACCTGCTTGCCCTTGCGGCTGTTTTGCCAGGTGTGAACAATGAAGACATTCTACCTACAGACTCTATCCTGTCTAGGTCTTAAACCGACAAGAATAAATCCAAGTGGTTCATTACCAGTTCCGTCCCCCCAAAAGAATATGATTCAAACATGGTTTGTGTAATGCCATAAGCCTTATATGCTTGGGAAAGGGTGGAAGGTGGCTGGTGGGGGTGGTAAATTTCATCCCCTGGAGGTCGTCTTGAAGGTCTACTTATTGGCATCACCAGGAGGGCTTGTTAAAACATAGACTGATGAGTCCTATCCCCGGAGTTTCAGGTTCAGTGGGGCCTGAGAGTGGGGCCTGAGAACATGCATTTCTAACACGTTCCCAGATGATGGTAATACTGCTATGAGAACTGCTGGTCAGTCTCCCCCAGTCCATTGGGATGCCTGCCTACTTTTTGTCCTGGTTATTTTCACTTCAGTTTCCAGTGCTCTTGGATACTGAGCTTGCTTCCATATGCTTCCAGAGTTGCTTTCTAAGACCAAGTCAAGCCTTGACTTACTGTTTTTGCAATCACATCATGCGAAAAACTATTATTCCCAAAAATTCCTAAAATATGACACACATTTCTTTTCTCAGACTAGGCCCCTCGACACCTGAGCTCACTCAGGACGAAAAAAAAAATCACTTTATCCTCTGTGCTTGAATTAGGTTGCTGGGTCATATCAAGTGGAGGTCATTCCTTTCTATTGCTGTTGTCACAAGCCCTGCTCCTGCTCCCATTAGGTTGTGTGCAATTTCTTATGTATTGTGTTTTCTCTCCAGGTGCTCTCAGAATACCACATGCTTAGTACTGTGTGGAAGAGTTTGGGCAAGACTGTAGTTTCTCTTTATTTGATCTCAGATTCTTTGTACCTGATAAAAAATGCATATATTTTTATTTGAATCAAAGGTGGTCGTTTGATCAACAAATATACATTGAGTAATGCATAGGTTCGATGTTAAGACTAAAAAGATACAAAGATGAATAAGACATGATACCAGCTCTTAGAGAGCTTTGAGGCTAATGTAGGAGACAAACATTTTAAAAGTAATTATAATTTACAAATGAAAAGCCTGTATATCACTGACTTTGACAATTTATTATATCAAAATGACTTACTTCAATTTTCTTTAATGAATCAGCTAAATAACTATTTATAGATAAATGACATCAACATGTATGAACATATAGTACTAACCCATTCAACCATTACCAACTTTCTAAGGACAAGCAACCTAGTTAATGTGGGGGAAAAAACAATGTTAGTTCTTATTAAAGACTTTGTATGGAGGCAAAAGTAAATAAATACTGCTTACTTCCTAGATACAGAGTTTTACAATTTTATTATATATGGAATATGCATGTAATTCAGTACACAAAAATGTTATCATCTTGATAAAATTGGAAAGCATTAATATTTCATATTATTGCTTTGTTTTTAAACAAAGCCCCTCTCCCCAGTCATCAATGTTAGCAGTAAATTTATAGTATCTCTGCCCAGAGATGACAACAGTCAAGGACTCACTGGAGTAGTTCCACAGTGAAACTTGGGTGTAGTTTCTAACTGTATAGAGTGAGTAAGGAAATCTGACATTTGACCAACAGGCATTCCAGAAAGAGAAAATAAAAAAAATTAAGTGGAAGAAAAGTTTCAACTGTCCCCAGTTGAATTCACTAGCTGCTGAGTACCTTTTGAATACCTTTTCTGTGTTCATGGAATTTCTGACCTTATGAATCTGCAGACCCTTAACATTGAGCCTGAAATCTACAGGTCTTTTGCAGCTAGGGTACAGGTATGTGACCTTTCCCTAATCAGACACACCCATGGGCAACTATGATTTGAAAACACATAAAGTGAAGAAGCATGTGGCATAGGTCAGCAAGGGTGGCAGCAGAAACACCTCGCTTTTAGAATCTCAGAAGAGATTCTAGTTTCCAATTCCCAATGTTAGCAGTAAATTTATAGTATCTCTGCCTAGAGATGACAACAGTGAAGGACTCACTGGAGTAGTTCCACAGTGAAAGTTGGGTGTAGTTTCCAATTGTATAGAGTGAGTAAGGAAATCTGACATTTGACCAACAGGCATTCCAGAAAGAGAAAAGAAAAAAAATTAAGGGTAAGAAAATATGCAAATAACAAAAGAAAATTTCCAGCACTAAAATACATGAGTTTTGGATAAAAGGGCCTTTGGAATACCCAGTACAATAAATGTAAAAGTATTCCACTATAGTAAGAATTCCATAAACAAACAGAAGATCCTAAAAACTTTTAGAGGTCATAAAGAGTCACATACAAAAGATCAGAATCAGAATAACTTCAGATTTCAACAGCAATGTAGAAAGTTCAAAATCGATAAAATAACACCTTCATATTCTGAAGAAAACTGGTATTCAACCTGAAATTTTCTACCTTGTTAAACTAATCAACCAAGGGTGAGATTAGAATAAAACTATCAGATATTCAAGGTCTCAAAATTTTACTACCTATTCACTTTTTCTTAGGAAGTCACTAAAGGATATACACTATCAAAACAAGGGAGTACATCAAGATGGATGACATAGATTCCAAGAAACAGAGGGTCTAACACAGAAAGATAAAGGGAAATCCCAGGATAGTAACTCAGTAAAATTCCAGACAATAGCCATGTAGCAACAGTACAGATTAACATGGGATGATGGATGGCTTTGGGAGACAGGTCTCTGATTAAAATTAGTGAGTCTAATAGATTCCTAATACACTTGATTATGTGGAAAATAATATGAGGAAGGACTTTATAGTTGTTAATAAAGAAGAAATAAAAGAAATAAAATTTAAGCAAATTATTGAGGGGGGAAATCCAACAAAGTTAAAGTATACAAGAATGTAACTTCTGTTTTATGCTGTTTTAAGTTTTGTACTACTATTTGATTTTTTAAATTATGTGCATTTATCATTTGCATAAAAATAATTGATTTTAAAAACATTATGTGGTAGCAGAGACCATATCCTTGACCCCAATAATGTCGATGTGGTAATGGGGACATGTGGTATCTTCAAATTTTCCGAAGTATCCAATCTGCCTACTCATTTATAATGTAGATTGACCTTGAGCACATTACAATAAAGGAATCAATGTTGTTCCTGTCTCATTTGGAATAATAATAAGCCAGTGAATATTCATTAAAGTTAAAGAGCAGCCAGAAAACCAGGAAGCAGCATCCTGGGAACTATAACATACTTAGCTCTTCAAATCATTTCTTGATTACAGGTAAGTACTAGGTATTTGGAGACTAGGTCATATAATGGTAGTAACTATCACTGGTAATTTTGTAGCATGAATAAGTGTTCAATTTTCCACTAACTTCAATAAGAAATCAGAATGATTTGTAAATAAACTGTTTATTCCTAAAAAAGAAAGCCCCAAAGAGGTTTGTAGTTAAAATGAATTTAAAAATGAGAGGCAGAAAAAAAAATGGTGTGCTAGCTTACTTTTCAGATTTTAGTTGATGCAAAATAAAACAATTAACATTTAACTTGGGATAATATGTACTAGAACAAATTCTTGTAAGCATTGCTATATGCAACATTTACATAAAGATGTGCAGAGATATTTTACAAAATGAACATTTTAAACACATGACATTTGTGAAGGTTGGATGGGAGAAGTAGCACTCATTGCTCCTGCACTTGGTCTGCAAATCCACATTTGCAGCATTCAGATTTGCTGTTGTTCTGTGTCTATAAATCAGTTCTGCCATAGCCAAGCAGCAATTATGGCTACAATGGCTGCTGAATGCCGTGTGCATTCAGCCACCTTTATATTCCCCCACAGTAAAGGGTGTCACTACATTTTGAATTATTAACATTAGCAAGGGGAATAGGGTGTTTCAGAGGACTTGTAACAGTACATAAACAATGACATTTGTGAAGAAATATATATAACAGAGAACCATAACAAGAGAAGCTTGCAAAGTACCCATAAGGATAACAGCAGGAATGTATCTGAAATTATGCCCTCATTTCCATAATGAGCTACCCTAATGTTTTCTGTTGAAATGAGGGCTTTACCTTAAAAGATCATACCAAAGAAAGAAAGAAGAAAATGAAGTACTAGATTAGATTCTAGTTGAGGTAAGGAAAGTCGAACGGAAGAAATGAAATGTAAGAATTGCCTTTTTTTGGTTATATTCATATACACGTTAATAAAGGTTTTTTTTTTTTTTTTTTTTTTTT